>NC_057809.1:383398177-383437494 GCF_018294505.1 Triticum aestivum | reverse complement strand
TGTATGTAATCAAGATGAGATTCTCTCGATGAATATATTTTGAAAGAGAATTCCTTATTTGGCCCTACCTTAAAATTTGGTGATCCATTCTTGACGGAGCTGAGTGAGCGAAGAAGATGATGTGCCCAAGATCCTAGCATCTGCCATGTCGCTAACTTGTAACTTGTATGTTTGAGCCGTGTCTTCCATTTGTCGTGTTCATGGAATGTCAGAGATTCCATTCTCTCTTCCATGGAATGGAAGAAATAATTAAATTAGATAGGATTTAACAGTAGCTTTCTCATTGCATTACGTGCTTGTGTAACCTGCTCGTTATCTGTACATATGTTGACTTACGTGTATGTAATCAATATGAGATTCTCTTGATGAATATATTTGAATATATTTTGAGAGAGAATTCCTTATTTGGCTCTATCTTAAAATTTGGTTCCCTTTTTGGCCCTGGTAAACAATTTCTTCCTGTTTTGACACTCACGCTTTATTTTGTTCCCTTTATAACATTTTTGTCAGTTTTGACAACTAACACCGTTAAATGCAACATGAAAAGTCCATTTTACCCCTGATGTATTTTGTGACCAAAATTATAAGCTGGAAGTCAAAAGCAATGGCGACGTGGGCGCGTGGGCAGAATGCATCAGTGCCTTGGATTTGCAACGAAATTATATTACAAGACTGTTCTGAGAAACCATATTAATAAGAACCAGTGCACTAATTAACATGTACGAGCAGTACGGACATGCACAGCAATCTCACGGTTTCTCTCTTCACGCACATCGTATAGTAGGGATCCATCTCTCAATTTCTCTATTTGCACACAACACACACATCACATCACACACACACAAAGAGCATACACTAGACCATGGAAAGCAGGCAGCCACGGCGACCCAGCTAGCACGCCCCTGTCACCAACGGACCTTCGGTGTAATAACCCTGATGTTTAAGGATATTTATTTTAAGTTGTTGAGTTTAGTTAGATAATTAAATTTGTATTATTTGTTTAAATAAATAATTAAGCAAATAATATATGCTACACCAAGATTAGTGCATGGATAATGGGAAGTTGTACACGAGTGGAGGAAATTCTCCGAAGCTAAGCAGTACGCATGCCAATATAGAAAGAACTTGTGAGAACAGAAGAATAGATGTGGAGTTTTTCCTCTGGCTCATGTCGGTCTGACTCAGCAGTAGTACAAAGTAAGTACAAGTACAAATTAATTATGAAGTAGCTAGCTAGCTATGTGGCCTGATATTTATGGGATGTACATGCATGTGCTGGCAACACTCTAGAAATACTTAGGACATTCAAATGGCCACGTGGAGACTTTGTATGGTGGCCACAGGTTTGTTTGGCCTTTGCACTAGTGAGAGGGGCAACAACTGGAGGGTCTCGGGGCGTGACATCTGGTGCCGCGACTTGGGCCTGCACAGCGCCGTCTCGACCGTCCATCACTACTTGCCGCGCCCTCCTTCATGCCTCACGTCACAACTAGATTTTTCTGTTTTTTTTCCAATGTGGTAAAGCAGTGGTAAATAAGACATTTCAAGTCTCATTTGATGGTGTTAACAGCAAAAAGTGACAGAAGTGAATAAAATGAATTTATGATGTCAAAAAGGGAAAAATGAAATTTCTAGGGCCAAATAGAAAACCAGATTTTAAGAAAGGACCAAATAAGGAATTCTCTCATATTTTGATGGCAACACAATAAATTTGTTGGAAATTCTTTAAGTCGTTAAGCATTTTTGTTTTGAATAAAATTGGCCAATTCAAATAAAACTATGTATCGACAACAATGAAATACGAGCGGGAGCCAAGGTGTACGAACACCTCTGTACTAGTCCAATGGCATTGTGGTCCAAACTGTACTTATTACAAATGAAAATACTCCCTCCCTCCCAAAACAAGGGAGAGACTCAACTTTGTACTAACTGACTAAGGCCTTACACCATGTAGGCCAAAAGCAGTGCCAAATTCACCTTTTACATATTTGGCACCAGTGCCCTACGTTGCCAGGGCATCGATGTCTCTATGCCTTTATTTTCCGGTGCCACATTCCTTGAGGGCATGTACAATGGGGGAATTGAGGCATTAGGTCTGATTTGTAATCCCTCAATGCAATATCGTGAGGCCACTACTTCCTTAGGCCTCTCTCTCTCTCTCTCTCTCTTCAAACCATCCCTTCTCAACTCCTATCTGTTCTCATCTGTATGCGCATCTTTTTCTTCCAATCTTGCCAATCCTACCCAAATCAATGAAAATCCTCCTTAAAAAATCTCACCAAATCAGATGCTATGAGACCAGCATCAGCCACGATCCTGAGCCCGCGCCGCCGGGCTTGACTCATTTATCCATCTCGCGGTGCCGGCCATGGCGACCCCGAGCTCGCACCTTCCGCCCTGGCTGCGCCACCGTGCTCAAGTTGGCGACTATGGCATCGAGGTAAACCTCGCTCACCCCGTGGTCGCGACCTAGAGCTCATACTTCTACGTTTGGCCTGTCTGGGAGCTTTCTCCTTTCCCCATTCTCTTACCTTTTCTTGCTTTTGGTTTGAAGAAGCCGCCTCCTCTGCAAGATCCCGTTGTGCCCTGCAAGCTATCGCTTTAGTGCCGCGCTGGCATTCGAGCCTAGCTGGCTTGCAGGGCATCACCTCTGAGGCTAACCATTGGCCATGCCCGGAGGCAATAAACTAAGCTCGTCACACTGTACTTTCTCAAGCGAAGCAACAACCGGAGACACAGGCTTGGGCTGATCTATTACTACTTTATACGTATGTGGGGTCAAGCTGGAGTCAATGCCAAATCCTCTACGCTGTATGAGGGGTGCTAAATTTCTCTCATTTGGCATGAATATGTACGTGGGATACTTTTCAGAATTTTAGCACCGATCACATAGTGGAGGGCTAAAGGACTCAACTTTATACTAACCATCTCTAGCAGACTCTTTATATCCCGCCAAAACAGACATATTATACACCTTCGATCTTTAAATCTTTAAGGGGTGCGGTAAAAGGGACTCAATTTTGTACTAACTTATCCCTGCTTAGAGCATCTCTAGAAGACTCGTTATATCCCACTGAAACAGACATATTATACACCATGCGGTGCGGTAAAAAGCTCCTCTCGATCTGCAAAAACACAGTTTCCACATCCGCTTCTATAGTGCCTTTTATTGGAAGAACGCAGTTGGCAGGAGCCCAACTGCCACGGAAACATCTCCATGACCCCTCCCCGGCTGCCGCCCGTCCCGGCTAGCTACGGCGACGGAAGCTAGCTCCTGGATCGATTCGACGGGAACTAGCTAGCTTACTCCTGAAGTAGCTACGGCGACTACTCCTGGATCGATTCGACGCCGTTTTGGGTGCCGGCGGCTCCGTATTTGGCTGCTTCGTGCGCCGTCCGCTGGCTTCGTAGGAGCGAGCTAGCTGACCGTGGCGACGTGGGGAAAAATGTAAGCGAATATTCGGTTTTATAGTTTAAGTTTGAGGGGTCTGTTCGGCCGTAGCTTAAACCGATCCTTAAAACATGTTTTCCAAAAACCGTGTTTTCAATTTCATGGTTTAAGGGGTCTGCTAGAGACGCTCTAACGTTTTATACTGGTTGTTGATGATTCATCTGCAGCGGTGGCTCCTCCTGTCACTCTCATGGCATGTAAATAAGTAACTGTCGACAGGTCAAATGCCTTATCTTACGTTCTGATTGATGAAGCCAAGTGAAGCAAATAATGCAGCCTTGTAACCTTTGGTTATGGCTAAGAGTCACGTGACCTATGTATGCCTCGGACCTCTTGTTGTATTGCAATGGCTTTTAACTGCCGTGTCAATGTCGGCATGTTTTTGCTGTCAACAAATTCAACATGGAGAAACATATGGAAATCCGTTAAGCTTTTTGGCTGCAGTCCGTTGCACAATAAAATTAACAATAGTTTTTTTGGAATAGAATTTGCAACAGCTATGTGAACACTTTGTAAGCTAATTGCAGCTGTAGACAAGAAGGAAAGCTGACTGCACTAGAAATGCTCTCCCTCATAGTCGGCTGCCACTCAGGACGCGACGCTCAGTCTGCCAAAATGTCTGGATGGATATGGACAGAAATGTCGACGGTGATACATGTACTGGACTGAGGACGAGCTAATAGTTCTTGTTTGGAACGCAAGCACATAGAACAAAAAATCTAGAATTTTTCAATAATTAGCTCAGTTAATGACTCCTGCCGCAGCTTAATTTGCAGTCGCCGCATCTCGCTTTTCCGGACCCTTTGGAGACCCTCTAGAGCAGCCAGACAGCTCCGGCCGGAGAAGACAAAATAAATAGAAACTAGTACTAGTTGATGATCTGACTTTCGATCGTAATTAGGTTAATCAAATGGGTGCCCCGGCTCCTCGACCGCAAGAGGGATGGTAGCTCCAGCTCATGGTCAGCGCTCTCGACGTGCCTACATATACATGTAAACCCATCCGTACTCCTACATCTCTCCCATCCATCAAACCGCCGCAACCTTCTCTGACCGAGCAGCTGCGAGCTCCAGCCCAAGTTCCAAGCTAGAATCGCGGCGATGGCACGGTCGGAGCTGGTCATGGCGTTGCTGGTGGTGGTCCTCGCCGGCGGCTGCTGCGCGTCGGCGGGCGCCGTGGCGTACCTCTCCAAGCTGCCTGTGATCCTCGACGTCACCGCATCCCCCAGTCCCGGCCAAGGTACGTTCGCCGTATATGCATCTCACGCCTCACGGATTGGCGTTAACAAGACATAGAGCGGAAACAAGGATCTTCTTAACGCTAACGACCAACATAACTGATCCTTGACCAGTTCTTCACGCCGGCGAGGACGTGATCACGGTGACTTGGGCCCTGAACGCGAGCCAGCCGGCCGGCAAGGACGCCGACTACAAGAACGTGAAGGTGAGCCTCTGCTACGCGCCGGTGAGCCAGAAGGAGCGCGAGTGGCGCAAGACCCACGACGACCTCAAGAAGGACAAGACCTGCCAGTTCAAGGTCACCCAGCAGGCCTACCCCGGCACCGGCAAGGTCGAGTACCGCGTCGCCCTCGACATCCCCACCGCCACCTACTATGTGCGTGCCTACGCGCTCGACGCCTCCGGCACGCAGGTCGCCTACGGCCAGACCGCGCCCGCCGCCGCCTTCAACATCGTCAGCATCACCGGCGTCACCACCTCCATCAAGGTCGCCGCCGGCGTCTTCTCCGCCTTCTCCGTCGCGTCGCTCGCCTTCTTCTTCTTCATTGAGAAACGCAAGAAGAACAACTAAACTCGGAAGTCGGAACCGTGGCAAAGTGTTCGTCTTCGTCCGTGCGCGATTTCTTCCTGTCCTTCGCAACCTACGCATAATTGTACGGAAAAATGTACTGTACTGTACTATATGTAAGAGATTGTTTGATGTTCCCTTTTTCTTATCCGGAGACTCTCGTATATAATTGGTTATGTTGTAATACAACCGATGGGCATGTGTAGGAACGAAAACGTACGAGTTCTTCATATTTGTTTTCATATTTTATTTTATGGTAGAAATGAGATTGGGTACAAAAACCTTGAAAACAAATACATAAACAAAGAGCTAGTTGTTAGTTCTTTTCAAAAGATTTGCCAGTTTTATTTATTAAGAGAGGAGTTTTAGCAGATATCCGGGAGAAGAAAGTCAACTCTCGCGGTATTACATTACATAAATAGCTAACGCCCAAAGATGGGCCTACCCCTTGATCCTATCAATAACAATGGTCGCAGTGGCGGCGGTATGCCTAAAAATTCTTGTGTTGCGCTCACTCCAAAGCTCCCAGCAAACAAGCATGAGCAAGGAGGCGAGGGCCTTCCTTGAGGGCCCCCTGTCTAGGACAATCATGAAGCACAAGTCCTTGACCGAGACCTCGTGCCGCCAATCCGTGATAATGTCATTGTTGAGACCGATCCACGAAGCCACATCCACCCAAACATGTTCGGAAAATCTGCAATGGAATAGAAGGTGAGGCACAGATTCATTAACTTGCTTGCAGAGTGGGCAAAGGCCATAATTGGGCTAGCCCTGTTGTTCCAGCCGGTCAGCCATCTAGACCCAGTTTTGGATAATTAGGCAAGCGAAGAACTTGCACTTTGGGGGTGTGCAAGCCTTCTAGAAGAACATGGGCATATTGTTTTTGAGATTCCCCTCAAATTGTGCCATGTAGTCCAAAGAAACCGAGTACTCGCCACTCGAAGTGAGCTTTCAACAGATAGTGTAACGACCACCCGCGACGAGATTGATCTCAGACACCTTTTCCCAAAGGAGTAAAAACTCCTGGATGTGCGCCAAGGAAAGGTCGTAATGGGTGTCAATTTTTGGCTGATCCAAAAGTTGTTCAGGAGAGCTTTGTGGACCATGCTCATCTTCTTCTTGGAGATGTTAAAGATTTTGGGTGCAATGTCATTAGGCCTGACCCCATCCAGCCATGAGGAGTTCTAGAAACTAGCCTTGCATCCGCCCCCACGCAAACAGTTGCATGGCATCCCACTGCTTGGGAGGGTTTGCCCCTTCATACGAAAGCCAATGGAGGTGAAGGGAGGTAGCGAACTTCTCAACTTGAGCACGATGAGTCCAAATTATTTGATGATTTTGATAGTTATTTTGCGCCTACATGGTAGGCTTTGTGGGATTTTACCACATTCATGCACCTATTTTTGTCGGTATTCCACAGGTAATGCCTTTTGGAAAAAATAACATATTATGGAAGGAATCCCAAGAAATGTTAGTGAAATCACGTATTTAATGTGATAATAATCTACCATAAAAGAATGGAAGCAAAGCAGCCAAAGGAGTAGTTTCCATAGCGTTTCCAGAGCCAAAGACGACGTTCCATACGAGCGCATACGCTCATATGGGCGGTCGTATGAGTTGCCAGCGTCGCCGCCTCGTCCACTATTTTCACCCCATGGAATCGGATCGGGGATCAGACGCGAGGAGAAACCCGAAAATCATCCAAAAGGTAGAACCCTAGACTCCGAAGATCATGTGGAGGAGGGTTTGGCAAGGAGGAGATCGCCATCTTCACCACCAAGCACAAGGGGGCTACAACATGATCACCACAGTCATCATCATCATCTCCACTGTCATCATCATCATCATCATCATCATCATCATCATCATCATCATCGTCATCATCCACATCCTTATCGTTGTAATATCAAGTACCCCGATGGATCATCTTGTGTGTTACTTTTGTGACTCCTTCATGTTTACCATCACCACCCTTATGATGTTTGCTATCTCCATGTGTGTTGGGGATATAACTCCGAGGTATGTGTTGGGAAACGTAGCATGCAATTTGAAAAAAATTCCTACGCTCACGCAAGATCTATCTAGGAGATGCATAGCAACGAGAGGGGGAGAGTGTGTCCACGTACCCTCATAGACCGAAAGTGGAAGCGTTTGATAACGCGGTTGATGTAGTCGAACTTCTTCTCGTTCCGACCGATCAAGCACCGAACTTACGACACCTCCGAGTTCTGCACATGTTCAACTCGATGACGTCCCTCAAACTCTTGATCCAGCAAAGTGTCGAGGGAGAGTTTCGTCACCACGACGGCGTGGTGATGGTGAAGTGATCCGCGTAGGGCTTCACCTCAGCACTATGACAATATGACCGGAGGCGTAAACTATGAAGGCGGGCGCTGCACACGGTTAACAGATGTTTGTGTGTCCTCCAGGCGCCCCCTCCCCACATATATATAGGTTGGAGGGGGGAAGAGGCAGCTAGGGGGGCGCCCAAGTAGGCCGAATCCTACTTGGGCTCCCACCCCAATTCGGCCCCTTCCTTGTTTTGGCACTAGGAGAAGGAAGGAGGAGGTGCCCCCCCTTTCCTTTCTGCCTTGAGAAGGGGAAGCAAAGAGGGGCTTACCCTCCTCCCTTGCCTTCCGTAGGGCTGGCCGGCCTGGTGGAGGGGCGCACCAGCCCCCTGTGGGCTGGTATGTCCCTCCCTAGGCCCATTAAGCCCATATAGCTTGCGGGGAGTTGCCCAGAACCCCTTCCGGTGACCCGATACGTACCCGATACCCCCGGAACACTTCCGGTGTCCAAATACTATCGTCCTATATATGAATCTTTACCTCTCGACCATTTCGAGACTCCTTGTCATGTCTGTGATCTCATCCGGGACTCCAAACAACATCCAGTCACCAAATCACATAACTCATATAATACAAATCGTCATCGAACATTAAGCGTGCGGACCCTACGGGTTCAAGAACTATGTAGACATAACCGAGACACCTCTCCGATAAATAACCAACAAGGGAACCTGGATGCTCATATTGGTTCCTACATATTCTACGAAGATCTTGATCAGTCAAACCGTAATGACAACATACGTTATTCCCTTTCTCATCGGTATGTTACTTGCCCGAGATTCGATCGTCGGTATCTTCATACCTAGTTCGATCTCGTTACCGGCAAGTCTCTTTACTCGTTCCTTAATGCATCATTCTGCAACTAACTCATTAGTCACAATTCTTGCAAGGCTTATTATGATGTGTATTACCGAGAGGGCCCAGAGATACCTCTCCGATACTCGGAGTGACAAATCCTAATCTCGATCTATGCCAACCCAACAAACGCCTTTGGAGATACCTGTAGAGCATACTTATAATCACCCAGTTACGTTGTGACATTTGATAGCACACAAGGTATTCCTCCGGTATTCGAGAGTTGTATAATCTCATAGTCGAAGGAATATGTATTTGACATGAAGAAAGCAATAGCAATAAAACTTAACGATCAACATGCTAAGCTAACGAATGGGTCTTGTCCATCACATCATTCTCCTAATGATGTGATCCCGTTCATCAAATGACAACACATGTCTATGGCTAGGAAACATAACCATCTTTGATTAACAAGCTAGTCTAGTAGAGGCTCACTGAGTTTTGTCTATGTATTCACACATGTATCAAGTTTCCGGTTAATACAATTCTAGCATTAATAATAAACATTTATCATGATATAAGGAAATACAAATAACAACTTTATTATTGCCTCTAGGGCATATTTCCTTCAGTCTCCCACTTGCACTAGAGTCAATAATCTAGATTACATTGTAATGATTCTAACACCCATGGAGTCTTGGTGCTGATCATGTTTTGCTCATGGAAGAGGCTTAGTCAACAGGTCTGCCACATTCAGACCCGTATGTATTTTGCAAATCTCTATGTCTCCCTCCTTGACTTGATCATGGATGGAGTTGAAGCGTCTCCTGATGTGTTTGGTTCTCTTGTGAAATCTGGATTCCTTTGCCAAGGCAATTGCTCCAGTATTGTCACAAAAGATTTTCATTGGACCCGATGCACTAGGTATTACACCTAGATCAGATATGAACCCCTTCATCCAGACTCCTTCATTCGCTGCTTCCGAAGCAGCTATGTACTCTGTTTCACATGTAGATCCCACCATGACGCTTTGCTTGGAACTTCACCAACCAAAAGCTCCACCATTCAATAGAAATATGTATCCGGTTTGTGACTTAGAGTCATCTGGATCAGTGTCAAAGCTAGCATCGACGTAACCATTTACGATGAGCTCTTTGTCACTTAGGGAGTCCTGGATTAGGGGGTGTCCGGATAGCCGGACTATACCTTCAGCCGGACACCTGGACTATGAAGACACAAGATTGAAGACTCCGTCCCGTGTCCGGAAGGGACTTTCCTTGGCGTGGAAGGCAAGCTTGGCGATACGGATATGAAGATCTCCTACCATTGTAACCGACTTTGTGTAACCCTAACCCTATCCGGTGTCTATATAAACCGGAGGGTTTTAGTCCGTAGGACAACATAGACATCAACAATCATACCATAGGCTAGCTTCTAGGGTTTAGCCTCTTTGATCTCGTGGTAGATCTACTCTTGTACTACCCATATCATCAATATTAATCAAGCAGGACGTAGGGTTTTACCTCCATCGAGAGGGCCCGAACCTGGGTAAAACTTCGTGTCCCTTGCCTCATGTTACCATCTAGCCTAGACGCACAGTTCGGGACCCCCTACCCGAGATCCGCCGGTTTTGACACCGACATTGGTGCTTTCATTGAGAGTTCCTCTGTGTCGTCGCCGTCAGGCTTGATGGCTCCCACGATCATCAATAGTGATGCGGTCCAGGGTGAAAACTTGTCTCCCTGGACAGATCTCTGTCTGCGGCGGCTTTGCACTGCGGGCCAATTCACTTGGCCATCTGGAGCAGATCGAAAGCTATGCCCCTGGCCGTCAGGTCAGATTTGGAAGTTTAAACTACACGGCTAACATCCGCGGGGACTTGATCTTCGACGGATTCGAGCCACTGCCGAGCGCGTCGCACTGCCACGACGAGCATGATCTAGCTCTGCCGCCTAACAATGCCCTGAAGGCCACACCCGCATCGGCTGCGACCCTTCATTCGGAGCCAACCGCGCCGATCGAGGATGGGTGGTTGGACGCCGCCTCGGGGGCTGCGATCCTAACGGCGATCGAGCCGAACACCAGCCCCGCACTCCGCGGGACTCATGATTCCAAGGAGTCGGACTCCTCTCCGGACTCCGAACCATTCGCACCTCTGCCAATCGAATCCGATTGGGCACCGATCATGGAGTTTACTGCCGCGGACATCTTCCAGCACTCGCCCTTTGGCGATATTATAAAATCACTAAAGTCTCTCTCTTTATCAGAAGAGCCCTGGCCGGACTACGGTCAGCGAGATTGGGATGCGGACGATGAAGAAATTCAAAGCCCACCCACCATCCACTTTGTAGCCACTGTCAACGATTTAACCGACATGCTTGACTTCGACTCCGAAGACATCGACGGTATGGACGCCGATGAAGGAGACGACGAAGAACCAGCGCCTACTGGGCCCTGGAACGCCACCTCATCATATGACGTATACATGGTGGACGCACCAAACGATGACGACGAGGAGCGGAAGGACGAACCGAAGGCTTGTTCCCTCGAAAAGCAGTCAAAGCAGCGACGCAAGCACCGCCCCAAATCCCGCCTCGACAGGAATAGCGATCACACAGACCCAGCGCTGGAGCAGGGCGAACCGCTGTCGGACAACGGCAATCCGGATAATCAAACCGAACAAACAAATCCTACCAAGGATAATGGTCCGGACGACATAATGCCGGACAAACACCCGAAGCAGCAGACTGCCCGTAAAAGGCTTGTTGTCACCGCGAGGAGCCTGAAAAAGCAGAAACAAAGGCTCAAGGCCGCGCAAGACACACTCCAATTCAGATGGAGTAAAATACTCAGCACTGCAGCAAGGTACGGCGACAATCGCCCCTCCAAGAGCTACCCAAAGCGGAAGCTGCTACCCGAATTCGATGAGGAGGCCTCAGAATACCCACAACCAAATATCAAAGCAGCCACCTGGTCGGATAGACGACCCCTCTACCAACACAGAGCGACATACAACGCCGCTCACAATACAATACGCGACCCATGCGAGGGCTCGCACCCAAAGGACGGTGCAACCAGATCCATCTATGGACCACGCAAGCGCGCCCCAGCATACAATGCAACACAACAAACATCCGAACAACGCGGTACACCCAGCTACAGGGGTGCCGCACACCCCCTATGTTTCACCGATGAGGCACTGGACCACGAATTTCCAGAGGGATTCAAGCCCGTAAACATAGAGGCATACGACGGAACAACAGACCCCGGGGTCTGGATTGAGGACTACATCCTTCACTTCCATATGGCTCGAGGAGATGATCTCCACGCCATCAAGTACCTACCCCTCAAGCTCAAAGGGCCAGCTCGTCACTGGCTCAAAGGCCTCCCCGAAAGCTCCATTGGAAGTTGGGAAGAGCTTGAAGACGCCTTTCGGGCAAATTTTCAAGGGACTTATGTCCGACCTCCGGATGCAGACGATTTGAGTCATATAACCCAATAGCCCGGAGAGTCAGCCCGAAAGCTTTGGAACAGGTTTCTTACTAAAAAGAACCAGATTGTCGACTGTCCGGACGCCGAAGCCTTGGCAACTTTCAAGCATAGCGTCTGTGACGAATGGCTCGCCAGACACCTCGGCCAAAATAAGCCGAGAACGATGGCCGCATTAATGAACCTCATGACCCGCTTTTGCGCGGGTGAGGACAGCTGGCTAGCCAGATGCAGAACCAGCGACCCCAGTACATCTGAAGTTAGAGATGGAAACGGGAAATCACGACGCAATAGCAATAACAAACGACAGAATAAAGAAGACAACACGAAGGGCACGACAGTAAATGCCAGATTCAAAAGCTCTCGGCCAGGTCAAAAGCCGCCCCCTAAAGGCACCAGGGATGAACTGTCCAGCCTCAACAAAATTCTGGACCAAGTATGTCAGATCCATAGTACCCCTGGTAAACCTGCTAATCATACCCACAGAGAATGTTGGGTCTTCAAGCAGTCTGGCAAGCTCAACGCCGTACACAAGGGGAAGGATATACCAACTGAAGACGAGGACGAGCCCCCCAAGCAAGACACGGGGAAACAAAAGCAATTTCCACCAGAAGTCAAAACAGTAAATGTGTTACACGTAATCAAGGGAAAAAACAATGCGGCACTCCCAGGAAAGTATACCCAAGTGCCTATCTCTACGAAGTCCTGCCACTAGTCATCTCAACCGATCACTTTCGACTATCGCGATTACTCAGCAAGTATCCGACGCGCAGGATGGGCTGCCCTGGTATTAGACCCAGTAATTGGCGGATATCACTTCACAAGGGTCTTGATGGACGGCGGCAGTAGCCTAAACCTAATATATCAGGATACAATCCGTGGGATGGGGCTAGACCCAACACAAATTCGCCATAGCAATACTACCTTTAAAGGAGTAACGCCAGGCCCAGGGGCTCGTTGTACAGGCTCCCTTCTACTACAAGTTACATTCGGCTCCCCCGATAACTTCCGTCGCGAGCATTTAACTTTCCACATCGCTCCATTTCAAAGTGGCTATCAAGCACTGCTCGGACGCCTCCCTCATACTCAAGATGCAATACCACACTACGCCTCCCTCATACTCAAGATGCCCGGTCCACGTGGCATCATTACAGTGCACGGAAATATCAAGCAATCTCTACGCGCCGAAGAGAGTGAGTCTGCCTTGGCCGCCGCACACTAAAAGGCGCCCAGACAAACAAAAGCATCCAATAGGTCGTCAAGACCTCAGATACTACTAATCAAGTCCGGCGCCGCTATTTATACGGAAATAAGTGGTCACACCCCTATTTGTCAATACAAGGGGCTCAACACGCACAGACAAGTGGCAATTTCTTATCATCTTGAATTATACATGGTTTCTTTAAAAACTATCCTTTTGCACGACGACTTTTTCACTTAACTTCCTCTCTTTTACAGACGATCATCGTGCTACACCCGTCCAGGATACGGCACAACGGAGACACAGGAGCAGACGTGCAGCAGGGACCCGCTTCAAGGATTCTTTTTAGATATAGACCCTGCGTAAACCTTTTTTTACTGTCTCTTGTTGATACATATCCACCGTTGAGAAGGATACTAACATCTTGGCATGTGGCCACGCCAGAACAATGCGCGTACCTGGACACACGGGGCTTCTTACAAAGGCCACTATTTAGGCCCGGTTTATACCACAAAGACCGAATACCTTAGGGAGTGTTCGGCGTCGCGAGTTTGGCCCTATATGCATCAGCTCCGAATCATTGTCTTTGGTCAAATGTTGGGTTTGCCCGGCTCCTGTGTTTTGGTGCCTTACGTTCCGCCTTGCCGGCTAAGGTAGCACCAGGAGAACTACTGCGATTGTGCCCTGGTTCATCCGGACGAGCACCTCAGTAGAGAAAGCCGAAAACTGACTGTCATGATATAGCGTGAGACTGGTCAACCACTCGATGACCTGTGGGAATGTTAGAATTCCTCCGCCTTAACAAAGGGCCGTTTCCCGGCCAGGCATGTACGCACCCCGAGATCGGGAGAGTGTGGAGCCACCAGGGGCTATCTGGTAGCCCCATTGTCAAACTCCTATGGCTAAGTGAAAGTGCTAAAGCATTATAGTCCGGTTGCCCCGCTTGCTGCGCTATCACCTCCTTAATAGGACCAAGACATTGGGGTAAGTGTGAATGCATGTTTTTGCGAGCACCTCCGCATTATATGCATGAGGGTTGAAGCCAACGGCTGCAATCTTTCAGGTTATACACATGTATACATAAACGGCCGCCCAGGAGGCACCATATTACTTTCAGGCAAAAGTATAAAAATAGCCTTATAAAAATTTACAAAAGCATTTCGCTTACAGTGAGATTACATATCACTCAAACATAATATTTTTTGAGCACTGGGTCTCTATCAAACGGGCACCCTCAAGAACTTCTTCAAAGTAGTGCTCGGCAACTTTTCGACTTATAGTCGAATCCCGCACTGCGACATTGGTAGCATCCATCTCCGCTCAACATGCCTTAACACGGGAAAAGGCCATCCGTGCGCCCTCTATGCACGCCGACCTCTTCATCGCATTAATGCGTGGCACCACGTCAAGGAACTGCTGCACCAAGATGAAATAGCTATTCGGTTTTGACCTTTCCGGCCATAGCTGATCCACAACAGACCTCATGGAGAGTCCGGACAACCTGTTTAGTTCGGCCCATTCGGCTAATTGGTCAGTCAATGAAAGTGGACGCTCGGGAGAATGGAATTGTCTCCAAAACAGCTGGTCTACTCCATGGTCTGTCTGACCCTGGAAGTACTTGGCCGCATCGGCAGCGCTCGCCCCCAAATCCATATACACATCCTCCGAACTCCACAGCCGATCCAGAGGGGCATACCGTGGATCTCCGAATTTCCTCCGCAACATAAAGGATTTCCCAGCTACAATATCCCCGGCTTCCTGCAGCTCCTCATTCTTTGCCCTCATAGCAGAGCGAAGATCCTTTTTTGTCGCAGCAGCCTTTTCAAGGTCCGATGCCTTCGCTTGGTTTTATTTTTCAAGAACCCGACAACCGTCGGCGACGGCTTTTAATTCTATAGCCATCTTGGCCATCTTGTCTCGGGTCTCGCCATGCGCGGCCTTCTTGGCTTGCAACTCTTCGGCCGCCTTCACAGCAGCCACATTACCCAACCTCGCTTGTTCCTTGGCTCGGGCAAGTTCTGCCTGCAAGGCTTCAACAGTGGCAGCTTCATCTGCAGTCACAACATATTAAAGATACTGACATCATGCTGCTCTTCCTATTGTGGCGTTTACCAGATAATGACACTTACCCTGTGTCTCGTCAAGCCTTTTGTTAACAAGCTCGATGTCGGCGTCTGCCGCATCCAACTGCCATTCTAAATGGGCAAACTTGCTAGTCCGGCTAGCCACCGGAGCTTCCATCACCTGCACATAGAGGCAGTATGGTTATTACCTGGGAATATGATCCTCTGTTCGTCGTTGTTTCCGATGACAACCAGAGTCTCAAGGGCTACTATCTACACAGGGCACACCTAGCATGTGCAGGACTATCATACATTCTTTTACGTACCTCAAAGCCTGTCAGTAGACTCATAAAAGCTTCATGCAATCCGCTTTCGGCGGACGATATTCTCTCCATCACCGTATTCATCAGCACACGGTGTTCATCTGAGATGGCCGCTCGCCCCACCAACTCCCTCAGAACATCCGATCGCACACTAGACGGTGCCAGACTCTTTTGTCTGCTCTCTTCGGGAGCCAGACACTGGGAGCTTCGGGGGTCAATGGGATTATCTTCTGGCCTCACCGGACTCGGAGAGGCCCTCCGCGATGACACTTCAGGGTCGCCCGCTTCCGGAGCGGAGGAGTTCGGAGGAGGTGTTTCGCTCTCCATCATCTCTGGAAGAAGATCCCCCGAAGACGAGCTCATTTGAGAGGGGCTAAGGCCCGAACTGCAAAAATATATGCAGTGGTTATCTTCTCAGAAGAAAAAGATGGCATATCTGTACTATTAAAGTATTTTGGGTCACTTACGACTCGCGGGAGAATTGATCCCCTCGCGGACTTTGTGCGGTAACGGCGCCCCCAAGGTAGGACCCTCTGTGGGAGACTTCTTCTCCCGTTTGGAAGCTTCGGCTTCCAAATCCCCGGGCGCAGTCCTTTTCCTCTTCTGGTCGTCTTCCTTCATGGAGACACTCGCTCCCTCTTCTAGAATGGGCAGTGTTGGGGGCCCGCGTCCGCCCGCATTATCCTCCACAGTATCTTCCTTCAAGGGCTCTGGCCAAGGTGCGATCTGGAGCATCTTTTCCAATACCGGATTTTCCAAACCCTCAGGGAGGGGGGACGAACACCGAATCAACTTCGCCTTTGTTAGCCAGTCCCGGTCAAAAAGCGAACTCTCAAAAATAACTTCGTAACAAAGGAGAGATAGTATGTTCGGCCGGAAGATGCCTTACCTGTTCGGCGGCACGGTTACTACTCATGCCCACGTCCTCGGAGATTTCCGGACACTCCACCTGAGGTCCGAAGAATGACTTGTACATCTCCTCGTGCATCAAGCCGAGAAAATTTTGAATGACACGCGGTCCCTCGGGATTGAACTCCCATAGGCAAAGAGGCCGGTGTTTGCAAGGCTGGACTTGACGAACCAGCATACATTGTATTACCGCAACCAAACTGAAATCTCCATTGAAGAGATCTCGAATGCGGCTTTGCAGTATAGGCACGTCCTTGGCTGGCCCCCAGCTCAGACCTCTGCTGATCCATGACATCAGTTGTGGTGGAGGGCCCGAGCGGAAAACAGGGGCGACCGCCCATTTGGCACTTCTAGGAGCTGTGATGTAGAACCACTCCTGTTGCCACAATTCAGACACCTCTGGGATGGAACCTTTGGGCCACAGAGCTCCCGTCATCTTGCATATTGAGGCACCTCCACACGCTGCATGTTGCCCCTCGATCATCTTCGGCTTCACTTCAAAGGTCTTGAGCCAGAGGCCAAAGTGAGGGGTAACCCGGAGGAAGGCCTTGCACACGACAATAAATGTCGTGATATGAAGAAAAGAGTCCGGAGCTAGATCATGGAAGTCTATCCCGTAATAAAACATCAGACCCCTGACGAAAGGATCCAGAGCAAGACCTAGACCTCGGAGGAAGTGGGAGACGAACACGACGTTCTCATTGGGTTCGGGGGTTGGAACGGCCTGCCCTCGGGGAGGCAGCCGATGCAAAATCTCGGCGGTCAGATATCTGGCCTCCCTCAACTTTTTGATGTCTTCTTCCATGACGGAGGAAGGCACCCATTGGACTTGAAGGCTAGATCCGGACATGACTGAAGGTTCGCAGCACCTGACCTGAACTTCGGGCGTTTGAGCTTGAGGTGGGGGAAGGATTCGATTGAGCACGGGAGGGAAAAATAAAAGCCTTGTCCCCTCTAGAAAGAGGATGAATATCAAGCGTCCTCTCCGTGTACGCTTGGACTTGCCTATAATCTAGGAGTCCTAGAAGCAGTTGGGTTACCCATGCCCGTATTGATGAGAATCCTAGGATAAGGGGACACGATCTCTGCTTTAACAAGACGTGCCAAGGAAACCGCCTCGCATAACGCGCTGCGGTGGGATAATAAAACGACTCGGATAAAGGCTTGGCCGTGGTGTGTCACGCTACGGAATACGTCAGTAGATTAGATTGGTGTAAATATTATTCTCTCTATGGCAATATGTGGAAACTTATTTTGCAGAGCCGGACACTATCTTTGTGTTCAAAATCTTCTATGAAGTACTTGGAGGAGGAACCCGCCTTGCAATGCCGAAGACAATCTGCACGCCAGACTCGTCATCATTGAAGCCTGGTTCAGGGGCTACTGAGGGAGTCCTGGATTAGGGGGTGTCCGGATAGCCGGACTATACCTTCAGCCGGACTCCTGGACTATGAAGATACAAGATTGAAGACTCCGTCCCGTGTCCGGAAGGGACTTTCCTTGGCGTGGAAGGCAAGCTTGGCGATACGGATATGAAGATCTCCTACCATTGTAACCGAATTTGTGTAACCCTAACCCTATCCGGTGTCTATATAATCCGGAGGGTTTTAGTCCGTAGGACAACATAGACATCAACAATCATACCATAGGCTAGCTTCTAGGGTTTAGCCTTCTCGATCTCGTGGTAGATCTACTCTTGTACTACCCATATCATCAATATTAATCAAGCAGGACGTAGGGTTTTACCTCCATCGAGAGGGCCCGAACCTGGGTAAAACTTCGTGTCCCTTGCCTCCTATTACCATCCAGCCTAGACGCACAGTTCGGGACCCCCTACCCGAGATCCGCCGGTTTTGACACCGACAGTCACCTTCATAAACGAGAAACATATCCTTAGTCCTTTTCAAGTACTTTAGGATGTTCTTGACAGCTGTCTAGTGATCCACTCCTGGATTACTTTGGTACCTCCCTGCTAGACTTATAACAAGGCACACATAAGGTCTTGTACACAACATAACATACATAATAGAACCTATGGCTGAGGCATAGGGAATGACTTACATTTTTTCTCTATCTGCTGCAGTGGTCAGGCATTTGGTCTAACTCAACTTCACACCTTGTAACATAGGCAAGAACCCTTTATTTTACTGATCCATTTTGAACTTATTCAAAACTTTATCAAGGTATGTGCTTTGTGAAAGTCCAGTTAAGCGTCTTGATCTATCTCTATAGATCTTGATGCCTAATATATAAGCAGCTTCACCGAGGTCTTTCATTGAAAAACTCTTATTCAAGTATCCTTTTATGCTATCCAGAAATTCTATATCATTTCCAATCAACAATATGTCATCCACATACAATATTAGAAATGCTACAGAGCTCCCACTCACTCTCTTGTAAATACATGCTTCTCCGAAAGTCTGTATAAAACCATATGCTTTGATCACACTATCAAAGTGTATATTCGAACTCCGAGATGCTTGCACTAGTCCATAAATGGATCGCTGGAGCTTGCACACTTCGTTAACACCTTTAGAATCGACAAAACATTCTGGTTGCATCATATACAACTCTTCTTAGAGAAATCCATTAAGGAATGTAGTTTTGATGTCCATTTGCCAGATTTCATAATCATAAAATGCGGCAATTGCTAACATGATTTAGACAGACTTAAGCATCGCTACGGGTGAGAAAGACTCATCGTAGTCAACTCCTTCAACTTGTTGAAAACCCTCTGCATGAAGTCGAGCTTTGTAGGCAGTAACATTACCATCAGCGCCAGTCTTCGTCTTGAAGATCCTTTTATTATCTATGGCTTTCCGATCATCGGGCAAGTCAACCAAAGTCCATACTTTGTTCTCATACATGAATCCCATCTTAGATTTCATGGCCTCAAACCATTTTACGGAATCTGGGCTCATCATCTCTTCCTCATAGCTCGTAGGTTCGTCATGGTCTAGTAACATCACTCCCAGAACAGGATTACCGTACCACTCAAGTGCGGAACGTGCTCTGGTTGACCTACGAGGTTCGGTAGTAACTTGATTTGAAGTTTCATGATCATTATCATTAGCTTCCTCTCTAGTTGGTGTAGGCATCACTGGAATTGATTTATGTGATGAGCTACTTTCTAATTCGAGAGAAGGTACAATTACCTCATCAAGTTCTACTTTCCTCTCACTCACTTCTTTCGAGAGAAACTCCTTCTCTAGAAAGGATCCATTCTTAGCAGCAAAGATGTTGCCTTCGGATCTACGATAGAAGGTGTACCCAACAATTTCTTTGGGTATCCTATGAAGACGCACTTCTCTGATTTGGGTTCGAGCTTATTAGGCTGCAGCTTTTTCACATAAGCATCACAACCCCAAACTTGACAACTTAGGTTTTTTTTCCAAACCACAGTTCATGTGGTGTCGTCTCTAAGGATGGCAGTTTTACCCATGGGTACGGGTACCCACGGGTACCGTACCCGCATGGGTAGGGTATGTGTTGGGGATATCACTACTGGGCGTAAACCGGCCTATCTGGGCCGGGTTAACTTCGTCAGTAGTTAAGTATGTTAAAGCCCAAGAAGGCAGATGAGGGCTCAAGGCCCATAGTCGGTTCAAGGCCTGTAGCCGTAAACCGGCGTTGGTATTTAACTTGTATTGTAGGTTAGGAATAAGTAGAGTCCAAACTGGACACATCTATGAGCCGGTATTGGGACTCTGTGAAACGACGGGCGTCACCCGTGTATATAAGGGGACGACCCGGTGGCGGTTCAAGGACAACAGACAACAACTCGAGACATAGGCGAAGCTTGTTTGCTCCCTAGTCATCGAAACCCCATCAATTCCATCACAACTAGACGTAGGCTTTTACCTTCATCGAAGGGGCCGAACTAGTATAAACTCTCTTGCGTCCCTGTGTCCGCTTTAACCCCTTCAAGCTAACCCGTCGCGATGGCTCCACGACTAAGTCCTTTCTCTAGGACATCTGCCGTGACAAAACCACGACAGTTGGCACCCACCGTGGGGCTATCGCACAATGGTTTCAAGTTCTTGGAGGGCCGCTTTGAAGGACTCGAGGGCTACGTCGCGGGCCGGATGACTAAGAGTCATCGCGGCAAGCTCTACATCGATGATGCAGGTAGTGGCCCCGAGGCCGGCTCAGTTGAGTACGGGTACCGGGTCCCCTTTGGTGGCATACACGTTTTCATCGACAAGATCGGTGAACCGGGCCCTGAGCCGGGTATCTGCACCGACCTCGTCGAAACGGCTCAGCGTGCACGGTCCGCCCGGGTTAAGCTGGCCGTGAGGCGTGCCTTCGTGGGAGTCATCCACGGAGGAAGTTATGAGGATGGATCGGAATCCCGCGGCGAGACCGTCGTTTGTTCCGACGACGAGTCATCAACCGGAGAAACCGAATCTCTATATCAGCTGCAAGATGGCCGGATTGGGGGCTGTTCCGATGGCGACAGTATTCCGGACCCCTCTGATCTACCCAACTGAGTTGGAATATTCATGGCTAGCACACAAGCAACACTTCATTCTTCAACCGCTGCGCCAATAACCTCCGGTTCAGTAGCGGCGATAGCTGCCAGGGCAGGGAGCTCTGCGCGCCCGCCGGCTCAAGTTCTATCAGATCTATTTGATACATTGGCTGTGCTTATGGCAGAAGCTAATCCGGTGGATCAGGAAGTCCACAACACGGAGATTGCAAAGGTGAAGGAACAGATCACCCAAGCCAAGGCGGACCTGGCAACTGAGGATGCCAAGATGACCGCAAAGCGGGCCGCTTTAGACGCACAAGCCTACAGGCTCATGTTAGACCAGAACGCATCGCATGAAGTCATGAAGAGGAAGTACCGATCCCGTTTTCCTTTAGTTTTCGAGGCCAGAGACCTCTTCAACACCCCAGGAGCAGGAACCAGTAATCCGCTGGAGGTAAACCGGGCGGAAGCCCCTGCGACCGGCGCGCCGGTTCAGCCCCGTCGGATGGATCTGCCTCGTCAAAATACTGTTATACCTCAGGCTGTTTCGACACCTCCGGGTCACTACTCCAACCCGATGGACAATCTCGTTGCCACTGCTGCACGGCTGGAGGCCATTCCAATTGAAGGTGACTCGCCACAGGCAGTAGAGACGCGACGGGTCAAGGAGCTTCTGAGGACAGCTTTGGTCCAACAGGAAGCATACTCGTACAACCGCGACTGGATCCACTCGACCCCCCGTCCAAGCTGGAGCTATAGCAGGCATATGGATGAACCGGCAGTGTCGAGTAATGAACGACGTGGAGCACCCTGTGGCAACAACCCGGTGGGTGGTGCTGATAACACTCAGGAAGTGGTGGACCGGGCCCGAGCGTGCAGGGAGGCCGAGTTAGCTGCATAGTATCAGGCTCGGCAGCTTACGCCGGTTCGTCCAACTATCTCGATCGAACCTGGTGTTACTTCTAGTTCTTTGGGGGTGCCTTGCCTTGTCCCCGCTTTACGCAATGTGCGCCTGCCCAAGGATTTCAAGGGCCCGCGCAAGGTACCAAATTACACGGCGGATCAACCTCCAGAGACATGCGTGGAGAGCTATGATATGGCCATGGAGATGCTTGATGTGGATGACGCGGCATGTGCGAAATACTTCACCATGATGCTTGAAGGAACGGCCCGCACTTGGTTAAAAAGCTTACCGGCCAATTCTATCAGTTCATGGGCCCAATTACGAACCCGGTTTATCTATAATTTCAAGGATACATGTAAGCAGCCCATGTCGATAGTAGACTTAGCTGCCTGTGTCCAGGAGGAAGGAGAATCGATGACTCATTAGGTGCGCCGGGTCTCACAAGTGTTGCATTCATCAGACCGCATCAACGCTGACACCGCAGTCTTAACCCTAGAAGGAAACTGCCGGTTTGGGCCCCTAAAGCTGAAGTTGGGACGGATGAAGCGCCATTGCACTGACACGGGGACCCTCATGGCTTCTTTGGTAAAGTATGCTGATTCTGATAGTACCAAGGATCCCGAATCTGATGATGACAAGGCAGGGAAGGGAAAGAGGAACAACAACTCCAAAGGCCAGCAGCATCACTGGGCAGGCAATGGTGGCGGAGGCAAGCGTAAAGCGGATGGTAACATGGACTTTGTGGCTAATACCAACGCGCATGGCAATGGCCAGCGATGCAAGGGTAAACCGAAAAATCGCAGTGGGGCACCCAACCCTAACCCGGACTGCCTAAATTATCTACTGAGCCAGCCCTGTCCGAGACATGGGACGAAGGAGGCGCTAGCAAACCACCTTTGGAATGATTGCTTCATTATGCAGGAGTTCAAGAATTCTAATGCTTTCCGGTATGATCACAGCTCCGGCGGTGGCTCAGGATCCGGGTCGGGTTACGGTGGAGGAAATTCCGGTTTAGGATTTAATGGTAATCCGGGCGGACATAATAATCAAAATAATCAGAACAACCAGGGTGGTTACAACCAACAGCAGCAATAGTCAGGTTACCAGAGCAACCCAAAGCAGTTGAGTAGTGGGCAGTACCATGTCTTCACCACTAGCTTGGACAAGCGAGACCGGAAGGTTCAGAGGCGGGTAGTCAACTCTGTTGAACCGGCCGTGCCCCGTTATCTACGCTGGTCTGAACAGCCAATCATATGGAGCAGAGAGGATCACCCTCCCCAGGTTGATAATCCGGGTCAGTTGACTCTGGTGGTGGCACCTCAGGTGGGAGGTTACAAGTTCACCAAAGTGCTCATGGATGGAGGGAGTAGCATTAATATCTTGTACTATGAGACCTTCCGTCATATGGGACTAACAGATAAAAATCTCAAACCGTCTAATATGGTGTTCCACGGTGTGGTACCTGGCAAATCAGCATATCCTGTTGGTAAGATAGCTCTGGAAGTAGCCTTTGGAGATGATCATGATTCCAGGTCGGAAACATTGACGTTTGAAGTAGTGAAAATCCAAAGTCCATATCACACCCTGTTTGGGTGACCGGCCTACGCCAAGCTTATGGCACAACCCTGTTATGTGTATTTGCAGCTCAAGATGTCGGGTCACAAGGGGACAATAACAGTTCACGGAAACCATAAAATTGCTTTGGAATGCGAGGAAGGAGATGCGGCCTACGCAGAGTCGGTTTGTGCCACCGAGGAGCTGAAGTATTATAAGGACAATGTTGATCCGACGGACATGACTCCATTAAAGAAGCCAACTACAGAGCATGATCCGGCCCTGAAATTCAAATCGACAGCAGAAACTAAGTTTGTTGACTTCGTACCTGGCGATTCGTCCAAGCAGTTCAGCAGCAGTGCCAACTTGGATCCGAAATAGGAAAGCGTGCTCATCGAGTTCATCCGTGAGAATTGGGACATTTTTGCATGGAAGTCCTCTGACATGCCAGGTGTACAGAGGCAACTCGCTGAGCACACCCTTAATGTGGATCCTAAATACAAACCGGTGAAACAGTTCCTCCGCCGGTTTAATGAAGAAAGACGCAAGGCGATTAGAGAAGAGGTAGCCAGGCTCTTAGTAGCTGGCTTTATTGTTGAAGTTTTTCACCCTGAATGGCTTGCCAATCCGGTGCTGGTCCTTAAGAAAAACGGCACCTGGCGCATGTGTGTGGATTACACAGATCTTAATAAGGCTTGTCCAGCAGATCCTTTTGCCCTCCCCCGTATTGATCAAATTATTGATGCTACGGAGGGTTGTGAGCGTTTAAGTTTTTTGGATGCATATTCTGGCTATCATCAGATCAAAATGGCAGTTAAGGACCAGGAGAAGACGGCATTCATAACTCCCTTTGGAGCCTTCTGCTATGTGTCTATGCCCTTTGGGCTCAAGAGTGCCCAGGCAACTTATCAACGGTGTGTACAAAATTGTCTTCACAAGAAGATTGGCCGTAATGTACATGCTTACGTGGATGATACCGTGGTTAAGTCCAGGGAGAAGGAGACTCTGGTTGATGATTTGAAGGAAAACTTTGATAACCTGAGGACGTACAAGATGATGCTTAATCTGGACAAGTGTGTCTTTGGTGTACCGGCGAGCAAGTTATTGGGTTTTCTGGTGTCCAACAGGGGAATTGAGGCTAATCTGGAGAAGATCACAACCATCACCTCCCTGGCTAAACCGAAGTGTATCAATGATGTTCAACGCCTAGCAGGCCGGATTGCCGCGTTAAGCCGGTTTATCAGTCGTCTTGGTGAGAAGGCAATCCCTTTGTATCAGATGTTGAAGAAGACGGATTAGTTTGTCTGGAGTTCCGCTGCTGATGAAGCATTTGAGGACTTAAAGCGGCAATTGGCCAATCTGCCTGTGCTCGCCGCTCCCATTGACAAGGAGCCATTACTGCTATATGTTGCTGCTAATGCTCATGCGGTCAGCGTGGCTATTGTGGTGGAGCGAAAGGAGGCAGGTAAGGAGCATCCGGTTCAACGTCCGGTCTATTATATCAGCGAGGTACTCATTGAGTCCAAGCAAAGGTATCCGCATTGGCAGAAGCTGGTGTATGGAGTTTTTATGGCAAGCCGGAAGCTTAAACAATATTTCCAAGGGCACCCAATTACGGTGGTCAGTTCTGCTCCTTTGGGGGATATCATCCAGAACCGGGAAGCGACTGGCCGGATTGCCAAGTGGGCTATAGAGCTTGGGCCGCACGGTTTGAAGTATGTGCGTCGGACGGTGGTTAAGTCTCAAGCACTTGTTGATTTCATCAATGATTGGACGGAAATGCAAGCACCTGAAGAAAAGCCGGATCACACATATTGGACCATCTATTTTGACGGATCCAGGCAATTGGAAGGCTCGGGGCCTGGAGTCGTATTAACTTCCCCACGAGGTGATAAGTTTTGTTACGTTCTCCGCTTAATGTTCCCTTGTACTAACAATGCAGCTGAGTATGAAGCCTTGCTCCACGGTCTCCGGATGGCTAAGGAGATGAATCTAAGTCGAGTTAAGTGCTTCGGTGACTCGGACCTTGTGGCTCAGCAAGTATCTGACACTTGGGACTCCAAGGACCCACTCATGGCAGCATATCGTCGTGAGGTGGATATTGTTGCAGGTCACTTTAAAGGCTTTCAGGTGGACCACGTGGACCGGTGGAAGAATGAAGCGGCGGACGCTTTAAGCCGGCTGGGCTCTCAGCGCAAACCGGTCCCGCCCAATGTTTTTCTGGATGTGCTGCACAACCTGTCGGTTAAGATCCCTGGTGAAGCGGATTTGGCTATTCCTGATCTGGAGGCTCAATTGGTGGCAGCTCTTCATGTTATTCCGGATTGGACGCTTCCTTACCCGACGTACAAGAACCGGGGCGAGTTACCAGAGGATGAGACTCTGGCCCGACAGATAATCCGGTGATCCAAGTCCATGACTATTATCAACGGCGAGTTGCATCATTGCAGTGTGTCAAGGGCGTTTCAATGTTGTGTGTCTCCTGAAGAAGGCCGTGAAATTTTGCGTGAGATCCACGAAGGAGATTGTGGTCACCACGCCGGTTCAAAATCTCCGGTGGCTAAAGCGTTTCGCCATGGCTTCTATTGGTTAAATGCTCATGCTGATGCGGAGGATCTGGTCAGACGATGTGATGCTTGCCAAAAGTTTTCAAGACGTGCTCATGTGCCAGATCAAGAATTGAGAATTACTTGGCCGTTTGCGACTTGGGGGCTGGATATGGTTGGGCCTTTCAAAACGTCCAAAGATAAGAAGACCCACCTCCTGGTGGCGGTTGACAAGTTTACAAAGTGGGTGGAGGCAGAACCTGTTAGCAAGTGTGATGCGGCCACGGCGGTTCAGTTCATCAAAAAAGTGATTTTCCGGTTTGGCTTTCCACACAGTATAATCACAGATAATGGCACCAATTTGTCCAAAGGTGCCATGAAGGAGTTCTGCGAAAGGGAGCACATCTGGCTCGACGTTTCATCGGTGGCACACGCACAGTCCAATGGTCAAGCAGAAAGGGCTAATCAAGAGATCTTGAGAGGCATCAAGCCCCGGCTTATGGTTCCTTTGCAGAGAACACCGAGTTGTTGGGTAGAAGAGTTACCATCTGTGTTATGGAGCATCAATACTACACCCAACAGATCAACAGGATACACACCGTTCTTCATGGTTTACGGAGCGAAGGCGGTTCTCCCTAGTGATATCCGTCATGACTCACCCCGTGTGGCAGCTTATGTTGAAGCGGACAATGAGATAGCACGACAAGACGCTTTGGACCTGTTGGATGAAGAACGCGACATAGCAGCCGCCCGCTCGGCGATTTACCAACAGGATCTTCATCGTTATCACAGTCGCCGAGTCAGAACCAGAACCTTTCAGGAAGGAGATTTGGTGCTTCGGCTCATCCAAGATAACACTGATATGCATAAGCTATCCCCACCCTGGGAGGGACCTTTTGTGGTCAGCAAGAATCTACACAACGGGTCATACTATCTGATCGATATTCGAGAGCATAAAGACCCACGTACATCAGAGGAGGAGACCAACAGGCCGTGGAGCATAGCTCATCTTTGGCCTTACTATACCTGAGCCGTTGGCTCTACTTGTGTACATATTACGATGATGTATATATTATGATTAAATATAATAAACCGGAACCTCAGCTAAAGTGGGGTATCTGTTCTTTTACATCATGTGTGGTTACACGGAGTTGTTCTAAAGCGGCCTCCGGTTTACCCCTTGAGTTAGCTTTTCAAAAGCATCATGTTACATCACTTGGGGGCTTGGTCGTGTCCGAACCAATGCAATACCTCTTGATAGGTGAGAGCCACCAGATCATTTGGGGACTTGGTCACGTCTGAACCAGTCATGCCTCTTGATCGGCCTAAGGCCACAAAATCACTTGGGGGCTTGGTCAAACCCGAACCATTGCCATGCCACTTGATCGGCATAAATGCCACAGTTTCATTTGGGGACCCGGCTGACTTGAACCATAGCTACACCTATCGGGAGCTTGGTCGTGTTCGACCATGGTAACGCCATCTGGTCAGCTCAAATAAGCCTCTTTTTGCAAACGGTTTTGTCATTGCCTTTGCTTCACACTTTTCTTTGAAAGATATTTCTTTCTTTTTATTGCATTTTTTTAAACCGACAAAGTTTTAAGCCG
This sequence comes from Triticum aestivum, assembly GCF_018294505.1. Taxonomy (NCBI): domain Eukaryota; kingdom Viridiplantae; phylum Streptophyta; class Magnoliopsida; order Poales; family Poaceae; genus Triticum; species Triticum aestivum. The sequence continues at coordinate 383,410,027 of NC_057809.1, read as the reverse complement.
GTTCAAACTGTCAATTGATGGAACACGGTCCATTTTAATCCGGAGACTATTTGCTCGGTTTGATTTTTTGTTAACATCCTATTACGGAGTAACACGGTGTTTATTATAACCCGGCACGGTTTACATGGTAAACCGGCATCATATATATACAGGAGCTGCTATCTCCTCCAACAGTGTGGGTTTATAAAACTCCGCTTCAAGATTGGCCAAGCCAACTTCACGTCCAACGATGGCAGGTATTATGTATCTCAAAATTTGGTCATATTCTTAAAAATTTCGGATGTTTTGATATCATGTATGCAGACATCATATTCCGCCTGACGGTACAACCGCGGTGGCACTTTAAGATTTTTATTGCAGAAAGTACTTTGGAAAGTTCATCACCCAAAGGAAGAGCAAGTTGCAGTAATTATGCACGAAGGCATATCAGCATCAAAAGTATCAGCTAGCCTATTACAAGGCAACATAGTGCCCACAATTAGATCATTGTTTTTCGCAAGGGAGAAGCAGTTTTAAACTGGCTTCCGGTTCAAGCTTGGTCACCAGCCCGGCCTGATGGTTGTGGGTCATCCCGCGCCGCTTCAACTTCAGTTTCTCTACCCACCGGCTGGAAATCAACAGTTGTCCAGTTGATTCCCATTAATGCTTGAAAGACAGCTTCATCATGGATCAGCAACGACGGGTCAATATCGGGAGCGTAAGTATGCTTACGGATTGGAGGGATAAGATTTTCCGCTTCATGAATTGGTGCAGCTACTCGCTTGTTTTAATTGTCATATTGGTCTTGATAATGAGATAAGTCTGCTTCTTCAGCCAATTGACAAGCTAGCGGATGCACCTCCCGGTTTATTGCTCGCAGATCCGTTTCACTAAACTCTGACCCGTCTTCCTTCAAGCTGGGATAGCCCTGAGCCGCTTCAATAGGGTCAAAATCCGGCACCCAAGCTTTTGCCCGGATTAAGGCATTGATCGCACCGGTTCGAGCAGCAGATTTCTTCAGCTCTTCAACACGGGCAGGAAGCACCGACAGTTTCATCAGAGTGTCCTGAATCAAAGTGGGCGCCGGCTTGTTGTGGGATGCAGTACAGATGATCCGTTGTGCACCAGTGTACAGTTGTTCGATCAACGTGTAGGCGGCTTTCAATATCTTCCGCACATCTGACCCCAAGTGACCAATGCGTGTCCCTGAAATATCACCAAGGGTTAACAAACCGGTAGCTCTGTAAGACGACAGAATCAATTCAAAAATCAAACGACTTACCAAAGATAGCAGCAGTCATGGCATGCACATGCCGCTTTATGCTGGTCAGTTCATCCACCAGCGGTTTTAGTGCAGCCTCGGCGTCTTCTGCTCGTTTGGCTAAAGCGGATTTTTCAGTAGCCCAATCCGCCCGCTCCTTCTTGAAATCCTTCTTAAGCTGTTCCATGATGTTTAAGGCACTGGTCAACTCCTCTTTTGCTTTTGAGGTTTCAGTCTGTTGGGACTTCAGATTTTCTTGGAGATCGGCGATTTGGGTCTCTTTTGTCTTCAGCTCAGCCTGCATACAGACAGTTATATGATTCAGCAAGCAGTGCAAGAATTGAAGCACCAACCACATAACAAGTTATGCACTTGGTGCTTGGGGGCTAATGCCTATTTGATCGTCATCTTTCAATTGATTACAAAGTCCCAAGCTCAATACAAGTATTCAACTTGGCACTTGGGGGCTAATGGCTATTTGTTCAAAAAAAAGTTCTGATGCGGAGATATTAATTACTTAAGTCCCGGTTTAACTACACTAAGTTAAACCGGCCCTTGGGGGCTACATCAGCGAATTTTGAGGCATTAAGATTTATATTAGTAAGTCCCGGTTTGAAAGAAGATTACAAACCGGCCCTTGGGGGCTAGGAGAGTCAGCAAGAATTGACGCATACAAGCAGGAAAGAGCATATGGAAGTTACCTCATATTTGTCTTTCATCATGTTAACGAGACCGGCTTCATAGTCACGACTGGTGTACAGCCGGTTCAGATAGCCGGAATGGATGTCTTGGGCGTTCAGAGCAGCGTAGGTCGCCAGATCAACATTCCACTTGCCCTTGCCAAAGGCAGCAAATTCTTCCTTGGCAGTATGTTTAGACAAAGCGACAGGATTGCTTGGCTCTGTATGGCCAATGCCAGTAATGACAACCTCATCATCCTTGGCATCACCGATTTGAACTGGGGCCGTTGGCTTATGAGCAGGCTTTGTTGGATTGGTGGATTTCTCAATCCGGATGGGGCTTGTGGGCTGGTTGACAGGACTTGAGGTATCAATAGGCCTCTCTTCAGCAATAATATCATCATCTCGCTGTGGTGGATCATTGGGTATGTCTTCAGGAATAGCCGCTTCAAGATCTGGTGTTTTGCCCGGTTCAGGGACGGCATCCTCCTCAGCCGCTTTATCCAGGCGAGCCTTCTTGCTCGGCCTAGGCTTGGCCCTGAAAGGAATAACAAAGTCAAATACATCATATGTTCCAAGGTGATGTACCGGAAATATTAAGATAAGTATGGCTTACCCAAGCACCGTTTTGAGCGGTGGCAGCTGAGTGGCCGAGGACTCGCCAGAGGATGAGTGGGAAGTAACCTGATAATCGGAGTCAGATGGATTAAGAGGTTGACGAAAACAGCCCACTTTACGACAAGCACTGACAAGCAAATTAGAGACCTCTGAACGGCGTTTCTGAACCGGACTGTTCGGTAAACCGGTGGAGGTAACTACCTGGCCGCTGTGCCGGGTTGTGCGGCGAGCTTAGTGCTGTTGGGTCTTCATAAGAAATTTGGGATCCAAGTAAGCGAGAGGATGAGAAAATTTAACTTTCCGGTTTGCCTGACGGATTTTTAGTGAAGGCAAAGGTTCTGAATCGGAAGAGAGAATAATTACCTCTGCAACATCAGCATGGCTGGCTTCGGCATCATCCTGACAAATATCACCATCAATAAGCCGCATGAAAAATAAGCCAAGTGAGTCAAGCCCTACCTCAAGGTCCGAATTATCCACATCATCATCACGGACCGGATTAGAGGATGCAGTGGTTCTTTTCCTGTGGGCAGTCTTCTTCACAGCTTTAGTCTTTTGCCGGGTTGATCTTTCCGGTTTGTCTGGTTTTTCTGGTTTCTCCTGCGGCAGTTTCTTGCTCCAAAACGGATCATTTCCCTGGTTACACAGACACTGATATTAAACAATGACCAGACATATCAATAACAGGTTCAACAAAAGGAAAAATCAGACTCTTACAGCTGGCGGTTTGTTGGTGGCACAGAAGGGAAGCAGGCTGGTTTTAGCACAGATGTGTTCCGGTTCATTCAGCATCTTATTCATAGCTTCTGTGATTTCTTCATCGGTGAGCTTGATGTTAGCATGTCGGAGTGGGTCATCAACACTGCCAGTATACTCGCACATCAAACCGGAGCGCTGACTAAGGGGCAGTATGCTCCACGATATCCAACAGCGAGCGAGATCAACTCCTGTTAAACCATTGGCCATGAAGGCTCTGAGCTTGGACAATTGAGGAGCGTATTTGCTTCTCTCCTTGGCAGTCAACCTTTGCGGAAAGGGGTGTGTATTGCTAAGCCGCTCCGGACGAAAACCAGGCAAAGGATTTTCACCAGCAAGGGAGGTGTCTCTGCAATAGAACCATGTTTGATTCCACTCTTTGGGGTGGCTGTGCAGCTTGGCGTGAGGGTATGTGACTTCTTTCCTTTTCTGAATCGCCACACCGCCCAATTCCGTATTGGAACCATCAGAAAACTCAGTACGGCAGTTTAGATGGAAACAGTCTCTGAACAACTCCACTGTGGGTTCCTCTTGAAAGAACGCCTCACAGAGCACTTGGAAGTGACACATGTTTGTAACAGAGTTGGGACCAGTGTCTTGTGGGTGGAGTTGAAAATCGGCTAAAACGTCCCGGTAAAATTTAGAACCGGGCGGCTTAAAGCCTCGGGCTAAGTGATCTACGAAAATGATGACCTCTCCTTCTTGAGGTGTGGGAGGGCATTCTTTGCCAGGAACCCTCCAATGGATGGTATCTTTGCTGCTTAAGGCACCGATCAGGACTAAATCGTCCAGTTGAGCCTTTGTGACGCGAGAAGGAACCCAGTTGCACTCATATACTTGCTTGGCCATGATGAAATCTACAAGGTAGATGATCCCGGTTCAAAAATGCATTGATTAAAGTACATTGGTATGTGCAATGTTAAATCGGAGACAGATCTATCTAAACCGGAGTTTTATGAAGCAACAACATCTAGCGGTTCAACAAGGGGACTAATGGTATATACCGGTTTGGCAATTTTTTCTACAAAGTTAAACCGCCTGGTCTAAACATTGAAGCAGATGAGTAAGTTTACAGAAACAGATTTCATAAGACTTCTCTACAGCGACGGATCTGAAGCAAGTTCAGAAAATAAGGAAAATATTCAAGGTTCAAAAAAGAACAGTAATGAATCAATGGGCAGAGATACATATAGATCTATGGTCTTGAGGCATGAAACTGAAGGCGGATGCTAAAAACTACCGCTACACAGAGTAAGGATTCACGGATGCATCTAGGAGTTATCGTATGAACACGAAACAGGCGATGAACACTAGAAGAACATGAAACCCTAGAGCAGATCTGTGTTGAAAAGAACAGAAGACTTACTGGAGATGAGAAAGACGCGGAAGGTTGCCGCGGTGCTCTGGTGCGCCCATGTTGATGCAGCGGCCAAGGTTGATGCAGAGGTTGACGGTGGCGGAGGAGCTCTGAAGCTGGGCGACGCGAGGAAGACGAAGCACAAGGGCACGGAGGGGAAAAAGAAATGACCCTTCAGTCCTATTTATAAGGCAAGGGACAGGAGTCAGGCGCGAAAATCAAGGGACCGTGGGTTTGGAAACGAAGATGTCGCCTTAATTGTCGCAGACCTATTAAGGTCCTTTATAACAGGTGACGTCACGCCGGTTTACAACGACCAGAGAAGATGACATCACGGCGGTTCAGCAAACTACAAGAAGATATTGAAGATGAAGATTTTTGCTAAAGGATTGACATGAACATGTTCAAATCAATCTGGGGCCTAATGTTGGGGATATCACTACTGGGCGTAAACCAGCCTATCTGGGCCGGGTTAACTTCGTCAGTAGTTAAGTATGTTAAAGCCCAAGAAGGCAGATGAGGGCTCAAGGCCCATAGTCGGTTCAAGGCCTGTAGCCATAAACCGGCGTTGGTATTTAACTTGTATTGTAGGTTAGGAATAAGTAGAGTCCAAATCGGACACATCTATGAGCCGGTATTGGGACTCTGTGAAACGACGGGCGTCACCCGTGTATATAAGGGGACGACCCGGCGGCGGTTCAAGGACAACAGACAACAACTCGAGACATAGATGAAGCTTGTTTGCTCCCTAGTCATCGAAACCCCATCAATTCCATCACAACTAGACGTAGGCTTTTACCTTCATCGAAGGGGCCGAACTAGTATAAACTCTCTTGCGTCCCTGTGTCCGCTTTAACCCCTTCAAGCTAACCCGTCGCGATGGCTCCACGACTAAGTTCTTTCTCTAGGACATCTGCCGTGACAAAGCCACGACAGTATGGGTACACTTTTATACCCATGGGTAGTACCTATACCCTACCCGTTAAGTCATGGGTAGGGTACGGGTATAGCCTTGTACCCGCGGGTATACCCATACCCTGCCCAGTTGTGAACTAATGTTAACATATCGTCAATTAGTCATGTGACTCATCTACTCCTATTGACTTATGAGTATGTTTGTGATTTTTATATTTTGAGAGTGGTCATGTACACATCTGCCTTGTTATTGAGTTGAGATAACTGATATTTTTGTCAAATGTGCTATCATTAAGTGTAAAAATGTGAACAGTTTATGTACTATTTGTTCTACCCGCTGGGTACCCAATGGGTACAGGTACCCGTCGGGTATGGGTATGGGTAAAGTTTCATACCCAGGGGTACGGGTATGGGTAGAATTTTGTACCCACTGACTATACAGGTATGGGTATGGTATTGCTCTACCCTGCCCATATCCTACCCATTGCCATCCTTAGTCGTCTCAACGGATTTAGACGGTGCCCTATTTAACGTGAATGCAGCTGTCTCTAATGCATAACCCCAAAACAATAGTGGTAAATCGGTAAGAGACATCATAGATCGCACCATATCTAATAAAGTACGGTTACGATGTTCGGACACACCATTACACTGTGGTGTTCCACGTGGCATGAGTTGCGAAACTATTCCACATTGTTTCAAATGAAGGCCAAACTCGTAACTCAAATATTAGCCTCCGCGATCAGATCGTAGAAATTTTATTTTCTTGTTACGATGATTCTCCACTTCACTCTGAAATTCTTTGAACTTTTCAAATGTTTCAGACTAGTGTTTCATTAAGTAGATATACCCATATCTGCTCAAATCATCTGTGAAGGTCAGAAAATAACGATTCCCACTGTGAGCCTCAACACTCATCGGACCGCATACATCATTTTGTATTATTTCCAATAAATCAGTGGCTCGCTCCATTGTTCCGGAGAACGGAGTCTTAGTCATCTTTCCCATGAGGCATGGTTCACAAGTATCAAATGATTCATAATCAAGTGATTCCAAAAGTCCATCTGCATGGAGTTTCTTCATGCGCTTTACACCAATATGACCTAAACGGCAGTGCCACAAATATGTTGCACTATCATTATCAACTTTGCATCTTTTGGCATCAATATTATGAATATGTGTATCACCACGATCGAAATTCAACAAAAATAGACCACTCTTCAAGAGTGCATGGCCATAAAAGATATTACTCATATAAATAGAACAACCATTATTCTCTGATTTAAATGAATAACCATCTCGCATCAAACAAGATCCAGATATAATGTTCATGCTCAACGCTGGCACCAAATAACAATTATTCAGGTCTAAAACTAATCCCTAAGCTAGATGTAAAGGTAGCATGCCGATGGCGATCACATCGACCTTGGAACCATTCCCGACGCGCATCGTCACCTCGTCCTTAGCCAATCTTCGTTTAATCCGTAGCCCCTATTTTGAGTTGCAAATATGAGCGACATAACAAGTATCAAATACCCAGATGCTACCATGAGCATTAGTAAGGTACACATCAATAACATGTATATCAAATATACCTTTGTTCACTTTGCCATCCTTCTTATCCGCCAAATACTTGGGGCAGTCCCTTTGCAGTAGAAGCACTCAGCTTCAGGCTTGGGTCCAGAATTGGGCTTCTTCCCGGGAGTGACAACTTGCTTGCCATTATTCTTGAAGTTCCCCTTCTTTCCCTTGCCCTTTTTCTTGAAACTAGTGGTCTTGTTAACCATCAACACTTGATGCTCTTTCTTGATTTCTACCTCCACAACTTTGAGCATAGCGAAGAGCTCGTGAATTGTCTTATCCATCCCTTGCATATTATAGTTCATTATGAAGCCTTTATAGCTTGGTGGCAGTGATTGAAGAACTCTGTCAATAACACTATCATCCCAAAGATTAACTCCTAGCTGAGTTAAGTGGTTATGATATCCAGACATTCTGAGTACGTGTTCACTGATAGAACTGTTCTCCTCCATCTTGCAGCTATAGAACTTGTTGGAGACTTCATATCTCTCAACTCTAGCATTTACTTGAAATATTAACTTCAACTCCTGGAACATCTCATATGGTCCATGACGTTCAAAACATCTTTGAAGTCCCGATTCTAAGCCGTAGAGTATGGCACACTGAACTATAGAGTAGTCATCAGACTACGTCTGCCAGGCATTCAAATCGTCTACATTAGCCGGAGGGGGCTTGTCACCTAGCGGTGCATCAAGGACATAATTATTCTATGCAGCAATGAAGATAATCCTCAAGTTACGGACCCAGTCCGTGTAGTTGCTACCATCATCTTTCAACTTAGCTTTCTCTAGGAACACATTAAAATTCAAGGGAACGGTAGCACAGGCCATTGATCTACAACATAGATATGCAAAAACTATCAGGACTAAGTTCATGATAAATTAAGTTCAATTAATCATATTACTTAAGAACTCCCACTTAGATAGACTGTAACACCCACGACGCGGCTATATCTCCCACGTGTCGGAGCACGACTTAGAGGCATAGCCGCATTGTAGGCATGTCGCAAGAGGGGTAATCTTTACACATCCCATGTACCGAATAAGAAAGGGATAAAGAGTTGGCTTACAACCGCCACTTCACACAATACATAAATATAGCATTACATCATCTAGAATACAATCAAGGTCTGACTACGGAACCAAATGAAGAAAGACAACCCCTAATGCTAGATCCCCGATCGCCCCGACCGGGCTCCACTACTGATCAACTGGAAACGAAACAACACAACGAACACGATCTTCACCGAGCTCCCACTTGAGCTGGGTTGCTGTAACACCCTCGATGCGAATATATCTACCACGTGTCGAGGCATGACTTAGAGGCATAATCGCATTGAAGGCATATGTCGCAAGTTAGGCAATCTTCACAACAACCCATGTAATATAAATAATAAAGGGGAGATAACATAGTTGGCTTAGACTCGCCACGTCAATCAAGTACATAAATAACATTACATCATCCAAACACTCATGGCCCGACTACGGCGCCAAAATAAAAGAGAACCCAACCTGCGACACGGTCCCAATCACCCCCAACTGGGCACCACTACTGATCATCAGGAAAGGAAACATAGTAACGTTGAGAGTCCTCGTCGAACTCCCACTTGAGCTCAAGCACGTCTCCTGGAGCGGAATCATCAGGCCCTGCATCTGGTGTAATAGTAATCTGTGAGTCACAGAGACTCAACAATCTCGCACCCTCGTGATCAAGACTATTTAAGCTTATAGGTAAGGCAAGGTAAATATGTGGAGCTGCAACAAGCGACTAGCAAATATGGTGGCTAACTTATTCGCAACAGAGAGCGAGAAGAGGAGGCAAAGCGCGAGCGAGAAACTAGAGAACAACCTGCACAAACATTACTCCAACACCGTGTCCACTTCCCGGACTCCGCCGAGAAGAGGCCATCACGGTAACACACTCAGTTGATTCATTTTAATTAAGTTAAGGTTCAAGTTATCTACAACCGGACATTAACAAATTCCCATCTGCCCATAACTGCGGGCACGGCTTTCGAAAGTTCAATCCCTACAGGGGAGTCCCAACTTAGCCCATAACAAGCTCTCACGGTCAACGAAGGAATAGACCTCCTCCCAAGACGTTCCGATCAGACTCGGTATCTCGGTTCTTCAAGACACTTCGACAGGTTAAAACAAGACCAGCAACACCGCCCGAATGTGCCGACAAATCCCGATAGGAGCTGCACATATCTCTTTCTCAGGGCACACTCAGATTGTCTAAACTTCCGGTAGGCCAGCCCAGAGTTGCCCCTGGTAGCCACCGGCGGCTGACAGTTTGGACCAACACTCAGAGGAGCACTGGCCCGAGGGGTGGGGGGTTAAAATAATGATGATCCTTGAGTCTGCAGAACCCAAGGGAAAGAAAATGCTAGGTGGCAAATGGTAAAACCATGGTTGGGCATTGCTGGAAAAGCTTTAATCAAGGCGAACTATCAAGGGGTTCCCATTATAACCCAACCGCGTAAGGAACGCAAAATCCAGGATCATAACACCGATATGACGGAAACTAGGGCGGCAAGAGTGGAACAAAACACTAGGCGAGAAGCCGAGCCTTCCACCCTTTACCAAGTATATAGATGCATTAAGATAACAAGATAATATAATGATATCCCAACAAGTAAACAAATGTTCCAACAAGGAACGGGCTCCAATCTTCACCTGCAACTAGCAACGCCATAAGAGGGGCTGAGCAAAGCGGTAACATAGCCAATCAACGGTTTGCTAGGACATGGTGGGTTAGAGGTTTGACATGGCAATTTGGGAGGCTTTAAAGCAAGTGGTAGGCATCGTAGCATTGGCATAGCAAAAGAGTGAGCAAACTAGCATAACAAAGATAGTAGTGATTTCGAGGGTATGATCATCTTGCCTGCACAGTTGTCAGAGTTGACTGGATCCTCGAAAGCAAACTCAACGGGCTCCTCGTTAGCGAACTCGTCTCCCGGCTCTACCCAAAACAAGACAAACAAGCAACAAGGACACAATCAACCACGTGCAAGGATCAAACAAGATGATGCAAAGATGATATGCTATGCGGGATGCGATGCGGGATGCATATGCAAGATATGACAGGAAATGCAAGAACCTGGCCTCAACTTGGAAATCCAAGTGTTCCACTGGAAAGATGAGATGAAATCGCTTGAAAACGATATAAAGAACGCCGGAATCGGAGTTACGGTTTGGAAATGGTAAGCGATTCAAATATGACACCGGTCTGCGATTTACAGCAAGTAGCCATCTAAATGCAACAAAATGAACATGCTACAGCACCCAAACATGACAACAAAATACATGGCAGGGATGCATTCAAGATGCTTAACAAAAGTCTAGCACTGAGCTACGTCCAATTCATCCATTAATAGGTGCAAACAAGCATGGCAAAAATGCATATTGTAAACAGATCTCAGACTTAGTGAAATTAACACTTGTCTGGAATTTCAGATCAGGTAGCACTCTTCGGAGCAACAAAACTACATGCTACAGGATCTGAAAATGTCAAAGTAAAGCATGGCATGGAGCTACTCAAAGAGTTTAACAAAAGTCCCTTAGTGACCTTGAGCCAAAAGGGATCGGAAAATACAATTGCAAGCATGTGAACATAGCAAAAACATAATCAGTTTTCAGACTTAGTGAAAACTGACACATGCTGAAAACAGATATCAAGTAGGCATGTTTACGAGCTCGATGCACTCACTACGGTGCAAGTCATGACAAGATAAGCATGCATCCATCAAGAACACACAAAATGAAAGCTAGACATGGCAAGAACAATAGCATGGCATGCACGGATCAACTACAACATCATCGGCAAAATTGCAAACAAGTTGACAATCTGCCCAGATTCACAAAGTAGCAAAAGTAGAGCTCGATTGACTCAAGCTAGGGTGCACCATAATTGCAAACAAAGACATGGATGGATAGAGCACTACAAGATTAACAAAACATCCTTACTGATCATCCTCAAAAGAGGCACGGATCACTAGGAAACAACATGAACATATGGCATCATGAGATAAACAGATCAAGGACTTAGTGGAATTGCTAAGTCCCTGAAAACAGAATTAACAAGTGCACCACTTTGCAAGCTCGTGCTAGTCACCACACACATCACAAAAATACATGGGTTGCACCTCTGGAAAGATGACAAAATCCTTAACAAAACATATGTAGAGCATCAGGGCATATCATGCACACAATAATCATGGCAAAAATGACAAAAAGCTAAATGGAGTAGCAGATCTGACAAATATCTCAAGTAGCCCTCTTCTAACAACATTTCGGGCATCAAGATGAACTCAAATGAAAATGATGCAATGGAATGAAATGATGTACTCTCTGAGGTGAACATTTTGATATGCTATATGCATGAATTGGAGCTACGGATGCAAAGTTACGAGGCTATGAACATGAGCACTTGAGCTAGGGTTAGGAGGGAAAAAGTCAACCGGAAATTCCAGATCTGAGATCTGCACGCGGATCGAGGTTCGACGGAGGAGTCGCTAGAGTTCACTGTAGACGGCCGGAGTTCGTCGAGGGCGTCGCCGGAGTGGAGAGGAGGCCGGAGCCGGGCCGGATCCGGCGTGGGGAGGCGGCGAGGCGGCGCGGTGGCCGGGGCGGCGAGCTTCCGTGGCGGCAGCGAGGCCCCGGTGGCGGCGGCCTGCTCCGGTGCGGCGGGCGGCAAGTGAC
>NC_057809.1:383385136-383397785 GCF_018294505.1 Triticum aestivum | reverse complement strand
GGGGCCGGCTACGGGCCTCCCGGGCCGGAGCGGTGGGCGGAGGCGCAGGGGCCACATGGCGGTGCGCTATTGGGCGGCGGTGGTGGCGCGGACGCGTCCGGTCCAGACGGACAATGTCCGGCCGGCGCGGAGGCGATTTTCAGGGTTTCGGAGGTAGAAGAACGGGAATTTCGGAGGGGGTCTTTATATAGGCATAGGAGGAGCTAGGAGAGTCCAAATTAGGTGCGGTTTTCGGCCACACGATCGTGATCAAACGCTCTAGATGAAGGAGCAGGTTTAGGTGGATTTTGGGCCAAATTGGAGGGGTGTTGGGCTGCAACACACGAGGCCTTTTCGGTCCCTCGGTTAACAGTTGGAGTATCAAACGAAGTCCAAATGATACGAAACTTGACAGGCAGTCTACCGGTAGTAAACCAAGGCCGCTTGGCAAGTCTCGGTCAAATCCAGAAATGTTTAATCCCCACACACGAAAGAAAGCTAGAAATGACCACCGGAGGAGAACGAAGCGTCGGAATGCAACACGGACAACGGGGAAAATGCTCGAATGCATGAGACGAACACGTGTGCGAATGCAATGCACATGATGACATGATATGAGATGCATGACAACGACAACAACACATGGAGACAAAGACCCGAACCCGAGAAAATAAATTAACTTAACGCCGGAAACGGCAAGAGTTGGAGTACAAATTGGGAAAGATACATCCGGGGTGTTATAGTTGCTTCACCTGTACTGGTATCATCGGCACCTGCAACTGTTTGGAAGTATCTGTGAGCCACAAGGACTCAACAATCTCACACCCGCTCAAGACTGTTTAAGCTTATGGATAGGAGAGGGTAGTGAGGTGGAGCTGCAGCAAGCACTAGCATATATGGTGGCTAACTTACACAAAGGAGAGCGAGAAGAGAAGCAAAGCACGGTCGTAAACTAGAAGTGATCAAGAAGTGATCCTGAAACTACCTACGTACAAGCATTGCACAAGAACTGTGTTCACTTCTCGGACACCGCCGGAAAGAGACCATCATGGCTCCACATGCGGTTGATGCATTTTAATTAAGTTAAGTTTCAAGTTTTCTACAACCGAACATTAACAAATTCCCATCTGCCTGTAACCGCGGGCACGGCTTTCGAAAGTTCAAAACCCTGTAGGGGTGTCCCAACTTAGCCCATCACAAGCTCTAACGGTCAACGAAGGATATTCCTTGTCCCAGGACGACCCGATCAGACTCGGAATCCCGGTTACAAGACATTTCGACAATGGTAAAACAAGACTAGCAAGACCGCCCGAATGTGCCAAAAAATCCCAATAGGAGCTGCACATATCTCGTTCTCAGGGCACACCGGATGAGCAATCCGTACAACTAAAACCAATCCTCAAGTTTCCCCGAGGTGGCGCTGCAAGGGGCTCTAGTTTGGAGCAACACTTAGAGAAGCACTGACCCGGGGGGGTTAAAATAAAGATGACCCTCGGGCTTGTGAAAACCCAAGGGAAGGTGATAGGTTGTTAGTGTAAATGTAGAACCAAGGTTGGGCCTTGTTGGAGGAGTTTTATTCAAGGTGAACTGTCAAGGGGTTCCCATTATAACCCAACCGCGTAAGGAACACTGCGGTGTCAAAACCGGCGGATCTCGGGTAGGGGGTCCCGAACTGTGCGTCAAGGCCGGATGGTAACAGGAGACAAGGGACACGATGTTTTTATCCAGGTTTGGGCCCTCTCGATGGAGGCAATACCCTACTCCTGCTTGATTAATATTGATGATATGGGTAGTACAAGAGTAGATCTACCACGAGATCAAGGAGGCTAAACCCTAGAAGCTAGCCTATGGTATGATTGTTGTATATGGAGTTGATGTCCTACAGACTACAACCCTTCGGTTTATATAGACACCAGATAGGGTTAGGGTTACACAGAGTCGGTTACAATCGTAGGAGATCTTGAATATCTGCATCGCCAAGCTTGCCTTCCACGCCAAGGAAAGTCCCATCCGGACACGGGACGAAGTTTTCAATCTTGTATCTTCATAGTCCTGGAGTCCGGCTGAAGGTATAGTCTGGCTACCCGAACACCCCCTAATCCAGGACTCCCTCAGTAGCCCCTGAACCAGGCTTCAATAACGACGAGTCCGGCGCGCAGATTGTCTTCGGCATTGCAAGGCGGGTTCCTCCTCCAAGTCCTTCATAGAAGATTGTAAACACCAAGAGTAGTGTCCGGCTCTGCAAAATAAGTTTTCCACATATTGCCATAGAGAGAATAATATTAACACAAATCAAATCTGCTGACGTATTCCACAGTGCGTCATCACACTACGGCCAAGTCCTTTACTCGAATCGTTTTTACTTTTCCACCTCAGCATGTTTTGCGAGGCGGTTTCCTTGGCACGTCTTGTCAAAGCAGAGATCGTGTACCCCTTTTACGGGATTCTCATAAATACGGACGTGGGTAACCCAACCGTGCCCGTTAGCACATTTCCTCGATTAAAGACGAGTCCCGAACGGTTACGGGGAGGGCTCTTGGTATTCAACCTCTTATAAAGAGACCAAGGCCTTACTCCTTTTTTCGATCTCAAGCGAGTTCGCCCATCGCCTCGAGTTCCAACACCCTAGGCTCCAGATTCCAGGCGCTTTGGACCTTCGACGATGTCCGGTTCTGACCTTCAAGGCCGATGGACGCCCTCTTCCGTCACGGAGGAGGACATACTAAAGTTGAGGGAGGCTAAGTTTCTGACCGGTGAAATTTCGCATAGGTTGCCTGCTCAAGGGCAGGTCATTCCCAGTCCCCAGCCCGGTGAGAGCGTGGTGTTCATGTCTGACTTCCTTCGGGGGTTGGGCTTCCCAATGGATCCCTTTGTGAGGGGACTGCTGTTTTATTATGAGCTAGAATTCCATGACTTAGCTCCGGAGTCCATCCTCCATATCTCCTTGTTTATTGTCGTGTGTGAAGCCTTCCTCCGTGTTACCCCTCACTTCGGATTATGGCTCAAGACCTTCAAAGTGGAGCCGAAGATGATCAAGGGATGACACGCAGAGTGCAGAGGCACTGTTATAAGCAAAAATGCTGATGCTCCATGGCCCGAGGGCTCTTTTCAAGAGGAGCTAGGCTTGTGGCAACGAGAGTGGTTTTATATCACCACTCCCCGGAGCACCAAGTGGGTGGCGCCTCATGCCTTTCGCTCGGGTCCCCCACCATGGCTAGCGTCATGGGTCAACAGAGGGTTAGATTGGGGTTTGCCCAAAGACGTGCCCTTGTTACAGGGCCGCATTAAGGATCTCTTGGAAGGAGACCTTAGCCTGGTCAAGGTGACGCAGGTCATGCTGATTCGCCGAATATTGCCCGGCAAACGTCGCTCCCTTCGCCTGTGGGAGTTTAATCCAGAGGGACCGCGAGCTCTCCAGAATTTCATGGGTGCAATGCCCGCGGAGATGTATAAACTGTTCTTCGGATCACAAGAGATGTGTCCGGATTTAACCGAGGATGCATGCCTAAGCTGCAATCGCCCGGATACTCAAGTAAGCAACCTTGTGCCCGGACCTTCTATCCGTATAATTGTCACAAACTTGCCCCTAAAAGAGCCGTCCTTTTAAACAGGAGTGGATAGCGAAGGCAAAGCTGATCAGGTGTCCGGCTCCCCTTCCCGAAACCAGGCCGGATCCTGTGCTGGTCAGGATGCTGGAGATAATGCCTTTGGAGGGAAACAAGGGGGAGGACAAGGAAACTATGGCCTCCTCGAAGGAGGCTGCTCCGAAGAGAGGAACCGACAATTCCTCTCCTAAGGGGAAGAAGAGAGCCGCCTCTGACGACCCGGAAACCATGGCCTCGAAGCGGGGGAAAAATCCTCGTCAGAGGGTCCGACGCCGGGGAGTTCCTCGGCCGGACTACGCCCTCAAGGGGATCAGCCCTCCAGCGAGCCGTAAGTAGAGAAAGATTTTCCTTTTGAGGGATGAGGGAAATCCTTGATTTGTATCTGAGAAGATTAACCGAATTTTTACCTTGTAGCTCGGACCTCAGCCCTTCTCAGCAGAGCTCGTCTTCGGGGGATCTCCTTCCGGAGATGTTGGAGAGCAGGACGCCTCCCCCTACCGTGCCGCCTAGCGAGGCGGGCGACCCTGAGGTGTCGTCGCAGAGGGTTTCTCCGAATCCGGCAGGGGCGGAAGACAGCTATGTGCCCCCCCGAGGTTCTCCGCATCCGGCCTTCGAAAGAGGTCGTGGGACAAGTCCGGCACCGTCTGGTGCTCGGCCGGAGGAGCTAAAGATTCTGCTGGGGCGAGCTTCTATCTCGGAGGAGCACCGTGCATTGATGGGCACGGTGATTGAAAGGGTCTCATCCGCAGAGAGCGGATTGCGTGAGGCCGTCAAAAGTTTACTGACGGGTTTTGAGGTACATTAGATAATGTACACTTTTGTCAGTTGCACATGAATAAGATGCACCCTGTGTAGATAGTAGCCCCTGAGACTCTGCGCGTCGTCAAGAAATGACGGCACGCGGAGGATCATAATCCCAGGTCTAAGATGTCGCCATTGAATGTAGGCGGCAGGGTGTCCGGAATCGAGCCAAACTGATGATTTTGCCGAACTAAAGCGGCAACTGGACGTGGCAGATGCCGACATCGCGCTTGTCAACAAGCGGCTTGATGAGGCTCAAGGTATGTAATTCCTCGGGCGGCATCAGGTAAGAAGAGTTTTATGTCAGTGTCTTACGATGTGTGTGCTTGACGCAGATGGTGTGGCCGCCGTGGAGAGTCTTAGGGTAGAACTTGCCCGAGCTAAAGAATAATCCAGAGAAAGTGATGCGGCTGCCAAGAAAGCCCTTGAAGTGCTGAGAGCCGAACAGGCTGCTCATTGCCGAAGCAAGGAAGAGATGGCCGAGATGGCTGAAAAGTTAAAGAGTGCTGCAGACCGTTACAGACTTCTTGAGAAAGAAGACCAAGCGAAATAGACGGACTTAGAGAAGGCCGTTGCCAATGCCAAGGACGCGCGCTCTGTGATGAGAGCTGCAAAGGAGGAGCTGCGTCAGGCCGAACAGATTGCGGCTGGAAAGCCTTTTATGCTGCGAAGGAAATTTTGTGATCCGAAGTTTGCTCCGTTGGACCGGATGTGGAGTGTGGAGGATACCTATCTGGATTTGGCAGCGAGTGCTGCTGATGCGACCGAACACTTTCGGGATCAGAAAGATCGCGAAGTGGAAAAGCTTTTCTGGTCATAGTTTCACAATCCAGAGCGTCCACTGGCAGTGGACGATCGTTTGGCTCAATGGGCCGAACTGAATAGGTTGTCCGGACTCGCCATGAAGTACGTCATGGGTCATCTGTGGCCGGGGAGATTGGAGCTGAAGAGTTATTTCAGCTTGGTGCAGCAATTCCTTGACGCGGTGCCGCGTATTAATGCAATGAAGAGGTCAGCATGGATAGAGGGCGCAAGGATGGCTCTTGCTCGTGTCAAGACATACTGGGCAGAGATGGAGACCACCGTTGTTGCGTCCCGAGATTCGGACAAAAGCCGAGTATCCTCCGAGCACTATTTTCAGGAAGTCCTTGAAGGCGCCCGTGTAATAGAGACGCAGTGCTCGAAAGATGCTATGTTATGATAGCATATGTAATTATAAAGTAATATTTTGATAAACAGTAGTGGCCTTTTTATATTTGTGCCTTCAAGTATTGGGAACACCTCTTGTGCGGCCGTTTTAAGATATATATATACAAAATTTGAAAGATGGCAGTCGTTGGCTTCAGCCCTCACGCATATAGTGCGGGGGTGCTCGCAGAAGACGCATTTTCACACTTAACCCAACATCTTGGTCCTACAAAGGAGGTGATAGCGCAGCGGGCCAGGCAACCGGACTATAATGCTTTAACACTTTCACTTAGCCATAGGAGCTTGACAGTGAGACTATTTAGGTAGCCCCTTGGTGGCGACTGCGCTAGCCCGAGTTCGAGGCGCGTATGTGCCTGACCGGGAAGCGGCCCTTCGTTAAAGCGGAGGAATCCGATAGATTCCGATAGGTCATCGAGTGGCTGACCACTCTCACGCTACATCATGACAGTCAGTTTTCGGCTTTCTCTACTGAGGTGCTCGCCCGGCCGAACCGGGGCACAATCGCAGTAGTTCTCTTGGTGCTACCTTAGCCGATAGAGCGGAACGTAAGGTAGCCGAACTCAGGAGCCGGGCAACCCAACATTTGACCAAAGACATGATTCGGAGCTGATGCATATAATGCCAAAACTCGCGACGCCAAACACTCCCTAAGGTGTTCGGTCTTTATGAGTGCGGGCGAAACAACACTCTTTATTAAAAAAGCCCCTAGTGTCCAGGTACGTGCAAAAATTCTGACATGGCCACATGCCAAGATGCCAGCCTCCTCCTTGGTTATGTCAGAAAGAACCAGGGGATGTGTAGCAACAAGAGACAGTAACAAAGGTTTACGCAGGGTCTTAATCTAAAAAGAATCCTTTAGGACGGGTCCCTACTGCACGTCTGCGCCTGTGTCTCCGTTGTGCCATATCCTGGACGGGCGCCGCATGACGTTCATCTGTAAAAGAGAGGAACTGAGTTGAAAACGGGTCGTGCCGAACAAAAGTTTAAAATAAACAAAGTATAAAGTAAAATATATAAAATTGAGCTTTATTGTCTCTTATTGTATATGCATGGAGCCCCTAGTGGGGGTATATGGCCACTAAGCCTGCATCAATGATGATTTTGTCCCGAACTCGTCTATTCGCGTTCGTGGTCTTTAACGACCTATTTCGAAGTTTTTTGGCTGGTGAGGCCATTTTACTGTGGGGCTATCAAAGCGGCCGCACAGTCCTCCGCTTGGGGAGGCGCACTTTAGTGCTTCCCCTTCAAAGAGATGATGCCTCGTGGACCGGGCATCTTAAGCGTGAGAGATGCATAATGCGGTATTGCGTTAAAGCGGGCGAAAGCTTCGCGTCCCAGTAGTGCTTGATAGCGACTTGAGAACGAGACGATATGGAAGGTCAGCTTTTCGTGGCGAAAGTTATCGGCAGAGCCAAATATAACTTCGAGCCCGAGAAAACCCATACAATGGGTGTCCGGACCAGGTGTTACCCCTTGAAAGGAGGTTTTGCTGTGGCGGATTCTTGCTGGGTTTATCCCCATGTGATGGATTGTATCCTGATATATCAGGTTTAGTCCACTGCCGCCATCCATAAGGACGTTTGAAAATCGGAGTCCGCCAATTATTGGATCGAGTATCAAGGCAGTCTAGCCTGCATTCTTGGTATTTCTAGAATAATCCAGCTGATCGAAGATGATTGGTTTTGACAACCAGTGGCGGGACCCTTTGGGGATTGGTCATGTGGTGCGTACCTTTACGGGCGCCACACATTTTGTTATGTGAAGTAAGTTCACTGTTTTTACTTCTTGTGGGAAGTTCTTTTGTTTCCTTGTGCTCTGCTTTTCGCGTTCGCCCTCGTCTTCGCTTGGTGTGTCGAGCCCCTTGTGTTCGGCATTGAGTCTGCCGGATTGTTTGAAAACCCAACAATCTCTATGGGTATGGTTAGCAGGCTTCCCGGGAGTACTGTGTATCTGACATATCCTGTCCAGGATTTTGTTTAAGTTGGATGGATCGTCCCTGTTATACTGGAGGGGTGGTTTTGTCTGATTTTGTCGTGAACCTTTGAATCCGGCATTGACTGCCGTGCTCTTCGGACTTTTTTCCTTAGTCCAGCGATGGTCCTTGTTGCGTCGCGGTTTTCCATTTCCATCCCTAGTTTCGGATGTACTTGGGTTGCTGGGGCTGCACCTTGCCAACCAGCTGTCCTCTCCTGCACAAAAGTGGGTCATGAGGCTTGTTAGTGCGGCCATTGTTCTTGGCTTTTCTTGGCCGAGGTGTCTGGCGAGCCATTCGTCTCGGACGTTATGCCTGAAAGCTGCTAAGGCTTCGGTGTCCGGACAGTCGACTATCTGATTCTTTTTAATGAGGAATCTATTCCAGAACTGCCGAGCTGATTCTCCGGACTGTTGAGTTATGTGACTAAGATCGTCTGCATCCGGAGGGCGGACATAGGTCCCTTGAAAATTTGCTCGGAAAGCATCCTCGAGCTCTTCCCAACTTCCAATTGTGTTTTCAGGAAGGCTTTTAAGCCAATGCCGGGCTGGCCCTTTAAGCTTAAGGGGTAAATATTTTATGGCGTGGAGATCGTCTCCTCTAGCCATGTGTATGTGGAAGATATAATCCTCGATCCAGACTCCAGGGTCTGTTGTTCCATCATATGCCTCTATGTTTACGGGTTTGAATTCCTCTAGAAATTCATAGTCCAGGACCTCATCGGTGAAACATAGGGGGTGTGCGGCGCCCCTGTATTTGGGTGTGCCGGATTCTGATGATGGCTTTATTGCATTGCTTACAAGAGCTTGCTTTCTTGGCCCATAAATGGACCTAACTGGGCCATGATGCGAATCCTTAGGTGGGTCGCATGCCGATTTAAGTGCGGCGCCGCTTGCCGCTTTATGGGGTCGTCTATCCGACCGTGTGGCTTTCTTATATTTTGAATGCGAGGGCTCTAGGGCCTCTTCGTCGAATTCAGGCAGTAGCTTTCTTTTCGGATAGCTTTTAGTGCGGCTACCGTCGCCGTATTTACCTGCGGTATTGATTACTTTGCTCCATCTAATCTGGAGTGCATCTTCCGCTATTTTTAGCTTCCGCTTCTGGTTTTCAGGCTGTGTGCAGTTGCAACGAGCCTCTCGTGGAGATTCTTCTGCTCCATGGGTTTATCCGGCGTGAGGTCGTCCGGAATGCCGTTTTCGCCGGAGGAGGGATGTTCGGTTTCTCTATCCGTGTTGCCCTATTAGGACGGTTGCTCTAAGGCCTGCTCATCGTCTACCGGCTCGTCCTGCTCTATGGCTGGGTTTTTATCGAGGCGGGGCTTGGGTCGGTGTTTACGCCGACACTTTGATTGCTTTTCGGGGGGTCGATCTCCCGTTCCATCCCCTTTTTCCTCGTTGTCGCTTCCTTTAGGGGTATCCACCATGTACACATCGTGAGATGAGGTGGCTGTCCAATGCCCTATGGGCGTTGGTTCATCGGTATCTCCTGCATCGTCATCCATGCTGTCGATGTCTCCGGAGTCGAAGTTGAGCATGTTGTTTAAATTGTCGACAGTGGCTACCATGTGGGTGGTGGGTGGGCTTTGAATTTCTTCGTCGTCCGTATCCCATCCTCGCTGACCGCAGTTCAGCCAGGGCTCTCCTGATAAAGAGAGAGACTTGAGAGAATTCAGGATATCGCCAAAAGGCGAGTGCTGAAAGATGTCCGCGGCGGTGAACTCCATTATTGGCGCCCAATCGGATTCGATCGGCAGGGGCGCGGGGGGTTCGGAGTCCGGAGAGGAGTCCGGATCCTCGGAGTCGTGAGTCACGCGGAGTGTGGGGCCGGCGTTCGGCTCGATCGCCTTTGAGATCGCAGCCCCCGAGGTGACGTGCAACCGCTCATCCTCTATTGACACAACTGGCTCCGAATTAAGGGTCAGAGCTGGTGCGTTTGCGGCCTCCGGGATACTGTTCGGTGACAGAGCTAGATCATGCCCCGCGAGATAGTGCGGCGCGCTTGGTTGTGGCTCGAATCCATCGAAGATCAAATCTTTGCGGATGTCTGCCATGTAATTTAGGCTTCCAAACCTGACTTGATGGCCAGGGGCGTAGCTTTCGATCTGCTCCAGGTGGCCAAGCGAATTGGCCCGCAGTGCGAAGCCGCCGAAGACGAAGATCTGTCCGGGGAGAAAAGTCTCACCCTGGACCGCATCGTTGTTGATGATCAAAGGAGCCATCGGGCCTAAAGGCGACGACACAGAGGAACTCTCAATGAAAGCACCAATGTCGGTGTCAAAACCGGCGGATCTCGGGTAGGGGGTCCCGAACTGTGCGTCAAGGCCGGATGGTAACAGGAGACAAGGGACACAATGTTTTTACCCAGGTTCGGGCCCTCTCGATGGAGGCAATACCCTACTCCTGCTTGATTAATATTGATGATATGGGTAGTACAAGAGTAGATGTACCACGAGATCAAGGAGGCTAAACCCTAGAAGCTAGCCTATGGTATGATTGTTGTATATGGAGTTGATGTCCTACAGACTACAACCCTTCGGTTTATATAGACACCAGATAGGGTTAGGGTTACACAGAGTCGGTTAAAATGGTAGGAGATCTTGAATATCCGCATCGCCAAGCTTGCCTTCCACGCCAAGGAAAGTCCCATCCGGACACGAGACAAAGTTTTCAATCTTGTATCTTCATAGTCCTAGAGTCCGGCTGAAGGTATAGTCTGGCTACCCGAACACCCCCTAATCCAGGACTCCCTCAAACACAAAATCAAGGAACATAACACCAGTATGACGGAAACTAGGGCGGCAAGAGTGGAACAAAACACCAGGCATAAGGCCGAGCCTTCCACCCTTTGCCAAGTGTATAGATGCATTAATTAAAATAAGAGATATTGTGATATCCCAACATATCCATGTTCCAACATGGAACAAACTTCATCTTCACCTGCAACTAGCAACGCTATAAGAGAGGCTGAGAAAAGTAGTAACATAGCCAAACAACGGTTTGCTAGGACAAGGTGGGTTAGAGGCTTGACATGGCAATATGGGAGGCATGATATAGCAAGTGGTAGGTATCACAGCATAGCAAAAGAGCGAGCAACTAGCAAACAAAGATATAAGTGATTTCGAGGGTATGGTCATCTTGCCTACAAAGTTCTCAGAGTTGACGAAAGCTTGATCCTCGAAAATGTACTCAATGGTTTCCTCGATCACGAACTCGTCTCCCGGCTCTACCCAAGGCAAGAACACAAGCAAAGGAAACAACAATCAAGGACGATGCAATGCGCAAGCAACCTGATGCAAAACATGGCATGATATGTGGGATGTGATATGCAATGCATATGCGTGCTTTGGAAGGAAAAGATTGAACCAGGCATCAACTTGGCAAACCAAGTGCGCCACTGGAAAGATGAGTTGATTTCGGTCAAAATCAATATAAAGATCACCGGAATCGGATGCACGGTTTGCAAAAGACAAGAAAAACAAGAATGGCACAATTCTGCGATTAACAGCACGATGCCATCTAGAATGCAACAAGAAACGAAGCTACTGTACCCCAACATAGCTACAAATCACATGTAAGTGATCTACTCAAGATGCTTGACAAAAGGTGAACACTGAGCTAGCTAAATCACACAATAGCAGGTTCAAACAAGCATGGCAAAAGGGCAAAATATATCAGCATCACAGACTTAGTGAAAATAACAACATGTCAGGAATTAACATCAGGAAGCAATGTTTAAAGCAAGATAACAACATGCTACAAGAACATATCATAGTAATACAAGGCATGACATGAATCTACTCAAAGCATATAACAAAATTCCCTTACCGACCATAAGCCAAAAAGGATCAGAAGATATGATGGCACCCATGTAAACATAGAAAGTTACGTTAACAGATTCAGACTTAGCAGAAAACTGGACATGGCATAAACAGAATTATGTAGGCATGTTTGCGAGCTCGATTCACACAACACAAGGCATTGCATGACAAACTAAGCATACTACCAGCAATAAGACATGATCAAGAAGCTAACCATGTCAAGAACAATCTCATAGCATGCATGGATCAACTACAACAACCTTGGCAAAATTGATTAACAGGTAAACAATCTGCCAGGAACACTTTGTAGCAAAAGTAGAGCAAGATTGAGTCAAGCTAGGGTACTCCATAAATGCAAACAAGGACATGGATGCATAGAGAACAAACATATGCCCAAATCATCCTTACTGAATATACTCAAAATAATCATGGATCTCTCTGTAGCAACATGAATACATGGCATAAAAATAACAGCAGAGCAAAGACTTAGTGAAATTCTAAGTCCCTGAAATCAGCAACATCACGAGAGCTACTTTGCATGCTTGTGCTAGTCACCACATTGATATCAAAAATACAATGCATACACCCCTGTAAACATGGAATGGCATAGCCCAAAACACATGTAGGGCTCATGCTCATATGCATCACACATTAATCATGGCAAAAATGAAAAATGCTCATAATCTGATAAGAATCAGGAACTAACATTTTATAGCACTCTTGCATCAGTCATTTGGGCATCAAGATGGACTCAAACAAGCATGGCACAATGGAACAAAATGAAGAGGGCATCATGATGAACATTTTGATATATCATGCATGCAAAATGGATCTACGGATGAGGAGTTATGGCATGATGAACAGAGCAATAAAACAACACAGATTTGGAAAATTCGGCCTCCGAAAGTCAATGGGACGAGGGTGTGCGAGACGAGGAGATCCAGGATGTGGACGCGCCGTTTGGATGATGGAGTGGGTGGATCTCGTCCACCTCGCGGTGGATCCGTACGGGACGGGCTCCGGCGAGGTCGGCGCGGACTCCGGTGACGAGGGCGGCGGCGGAGGCGACCAGCGAACAATGCGACAGGGCGGCACGGCATAGCGGCGGACGAGGTGCACGCTCCGGCGAGCGGTTGTAGCACGCGGGGCGTGGGCGCCTACGGGATGCGGTGGTGCGACGGGTTGGCGTGGCAGCGGCGAGGCGGCGCCGGCGAACTGGCGGCGGGGCGGCGCGTGGAGCCTCGGCGGCGGGGTGGCGCGAGGCAC
>NC_057809.1:383377518-383384716 GCF_018294505.1 Triticum aestivum | reverse complement strand
GAGGTCGGCGGGCGGCGGGCGGCGACGCTGCACGGGAGCCGTGGAGGGCGGGGCCGGTGCGTCCCGGGTACGGCCTGGAGCGGGCCGGATCTGGGCCCCGGGTGGCGCGGCGGCGCGCGGAGGAGAGAGAGAGGGCCGGAGGGGTGTGGTGGCCAAGCGGGTTTGGAGGAGGGGGCGGCAGCGCTGATGTGGCATCTCCTGGTTGGTCGGGGTGAGGTGGCCGGCGGACATGTCCGGCGCGGACGGATGTGTCCGGCGGCACGGAGAGGAAGAAAGTTAGGGTTCATCCACGAAATTTCGGGGGAGATGCAAATATATAGGTAGAGGGAGCTAGGAGAGTCCAAATGAGGTGCGGTTTTCGGCTACGCGATCGTGATCGAACGAACGAGAGGATGGAGGGGGTTTGGATGGGTCATTGGGCCACTTTGGAGGGATGTTGGGCCACAACACACACGAGGCCTTTACGGTTCCTCGGTTAACCGTTGGAGTATCAAACGAACTCCAAATGGCACGAAACTTGACAGGCGGTCTACCGGTGGTGTACCAAGGCCACTTGGAAAATCTCGGTCCATTCCGAGAAAGTTTAACACCCTCACACGAAAAGAGACAAAAGGGGGTGCCGGAGGACATAGGAGTGTCGGAATGAGAAACAGACAACGGGGAAAATGCTCGGATGCAAGAGACGAACATGTATGCAAATGCGATGCACATAATGACGTGATATGAAATGCATGACACACAAAAAAATGACAAGGCAACAACATTGAATAACTGGAAGAGACCTGGCGCAATGGTCTCTAGGCGTTACATAGACATCCCTTGAGTCATCTAAATTATCACGTGATCCATATCAACTAAACAATGTCCGATCATCACATGAGATGGAGTAGTTTACAATGGTGAACATGTCTATGTTGATCATATCTACTATATGATTCACGTTCGACCTTTCGGTCTCCAGTGTTTCGAGGCCATGTCTGTACATGCTAGGCTCGTCAAGTTTAACCTGAGTATTTCACATGTGCAAACTGTCTTGCACCCATTGTATGTGAATGTAGAGCTTATCACACCCGATCATCACGTGGTGTCTCGGCACGACGAACTATCGCAATGATGCATACTCAGGGAGAACACTTATACCTTGAAATTTTAGTGAGGGATCATCTTAATTATAATGCTACCGCCATACTAAGCAAAATAAGATGCATAAAAGATAAACATCACATACAGTCAAAATATGTGACATGATATGGCCATCATCATCTTGTGCCTTTGATCTCCAACTCCAAAGCACCGTCATGATTTCCATCGTCACCGGCTTGACACCTTGATCTCCATTGTAGCATCGTTGTCATCTCGCCAACTATTGCTTCTACAACTATCGCTAACGCATAGTGATAAAGTAAAGCAATTACATGGTGTTTGCATTTCATACAATAAAGCGACAACCATAAAGCTCCTTCCAGTTGCCGATAACTTTTACAAAACATGATCATCTCATACAACAACGTATATCACATCATGTCTTGACCATATCACATCACAACATGCCCTGAAAAACAAGTTAGACGTCCTCTACTTTGTTGTTGCAAGTTTTACGTGGCTGCTAGGGGCTTCTAGTAAGAACTGTTCTTACCTACGCATCAAAACCACAATGGTGATTTATCAAGTTTTCTGTTTTAACCTTCAACAAGGACCGGCTGCAGTCAAATTCGATTCAACTAAAGTTGGAGAAACAGCCACCCGCCAGCCACCTTTATGCAAAGCTAGTTGCATGTCTTCCGGTGGAACCGGTCTCATGAACGTGGTCATTTAGAGTTGGTCCGGGCCGCTTCATCCAACAATACCGCCGAACCAAAATAAGAAATTGGTGGTAAGCAGTATGATGATCACCGCCCACAACTCTTTGTGTTCTACTCGTGCATATCATCTACGCATAGAACTGGCTCGGATCCCACTATTGGGAAACGTAGCATGTAATTTCAAAAAATTTCCTATGCTCATGCAAGATCTATCTAGGAGATTCATACCAATGAGAGGGGGAGAGTGTGTCCACGTACCCTCATAGACGAAAAGTGGAAGCGTTTGACAACGCGGTTGATGTAGTAAAACTTCTCGTTCCGACTGATCAAGCACCGAACGTACGACACCTCCGAGTTCTGCACACGTTCAGCTCAATGACGTCCCTCGAACTCTTGATCCAGCAAAGTGTCGAGGGAGAGTTTCGTCAGCACGATGGTGTGGTGACAGTGATGGTGAAGTGATCCGCGCAGGGCTTCGCCTAATCACTACGACAATATGACCATAGGCGTAAACCGTGGAGGGGGCACCACACATGGCTAACAGATGTTTGTGTGTCCTCTAGGCGCCCCCTCCCCACATATATATAGGTTGGAGAGGGGAAGAGGCAGCCAGGGGGGCGCCCAAGTAGGCCGAATCCTACTTGGGATCCCACCCCAATTCGGCCCCCTTCCTTGTTTTGGCACTAGGAGAAGGAAGGAGGAGGTGGCACCCCCTTTCCTTTCTCCCTTGAGAAGGGGAAGGAAAGAGGGGCTTGCCCTCCTCCCTTGCCTTTCCTAGGGCTGGCTGGCCTGGTGGAGGGGTGCACCAGCCCCCTGTGGGCTGGTCTGTCCCTCCCTAGGCCCATTAAGCCCATATAGCTTGCCGGGGGTTGCTCAGAACCCCTTCCGGTGACCCGATACGTACCCGGTACCCCTGGAACACTTCCGGTGTCCAAATACTATCGTCCTATATATGAATCTTTACCTCTCAACCATTTCGACACTCCTCGTCATGTCCATGATCTCATCCGGGACTTCAAACAACATTCGGTCACCAAATCACATAACTCACATAATACAAATTGTCATCGAACGTTAAGCATGCGGACCCTGCGGGTTCGAGAACTATGTAGACATGACCGAGACACCTCTCCAGTCAATAACCAATAGTGGAACATGGATGCTCATATTGGTTCCTACATATTCTACGAAGATCTTTATCGGTCAAACCATAATGACAACATACATTATTCCCTTTGTCATTGGTATGTTACTTTCCCGAGATTCGATCGTCGGTATCTTCATACCTAGTTCAATCTCTTTACCGGCAAGTCTCTTTACTCGTTCCGTAATACATGATACCACAACTAACTCATTAGTCACATTGATTGCAAGGTTTATCACGATGTGCATTACCGAGAGGGCCCAGCGATGCCTCTCCGATACTCGGAGTGACAAATCCTAATCTCGATCTATGCCAACCCAACAAACACCTTAAGAGATACCTATAGAGCATCTTTATGATCACCCAGTTACATTGTGACGTTTGATAGCACACAAGATATTCCTCCGGTGTTCGGGAGTTGCATAATCTCATAGTCGAAGGAATATGTATTTGACATGAAGAAAGCAATAGCAATAGAACTTAACGATCAACATGCTAAGCTAACGGATGGGTCATGTCCATCACATCATTCTCCTAATGATGTGATCCCATTCATCGAATGACAACACATGTCTATGGCTAGGAAACTTAACCATCTTTGATTAACGGGCTAGTCTAGAGGCTCACTGAATTTTGTCTATGTATTCATACATGTATCAAGTTTCCGGTTAATACAATTCTAGCATGAATAATAAACATTTACCATGATATAAGGAAATATAAATAACAACTTTATTATTGCCTCTAGGGCATATTTCCTTCAGTCTCCCACTTGCACTAGAGTCAATAATCTAGATTACATTGTAATGATTCTAACACCCATGGAGTCTTGGTGCTGATCATGTTTTGCTCGTGGAAGAGGCTTAGTCAATGGGTCTACCACATTCAGACCCGTATGTATTTTGCAAATCTCTATGTCCCCCTCCTTGATTTGATCACAGATGGAGTTGAAGCGTCTCTTGATGTGTTTGGTTCTCTTGTGAAATCTGGATCCCTTTGCCAAGGCAATTGCTCCAGTATTGTCACAAAAGATTTTCATTGGACCTGATGCACTAGGTATTACACCTAGACCGGATATGAACTCCTTCATCTCGACTCTTTCATTCGCTGCTTCCGAAGAAGCTATGTACTCCACTTCACACGTAGATCCCCCCACGACGCTTTGCTTGGAACTGCACCAACTGACGGCTCCACCATTCAATATAAATACGTATCCGGTTTGTGACTTAGAGTCATCCAGATCAGTGTCAAAGCGAGCATCGACGTAACCATTTACGACGAGCTCTTTGTCACCTTCATAAACGAGAAACATATCCTTAGTCCTTTTCAAGTACTTTAGGATGTTCTTAACCGCTATCTAGTGATCCACTCCTGGATTACTTTGGTACCTCCCTACTAGACTTATAGCAAGGCACACATCAGGTCTGGTACACAACATAGCATACATGATAGAACCTATGGCTGAGGCATAGGGAATGACTTTCATTTTCTCTCTATCTGCTGCAGTGGTCGGGCATTGAGTCTGACTCAACTTCACACCTTGTAACACATGCAAGAACCCTTTCTTTGACTGATCCATTTTGAACTTCTTCAAAACTTTATCTAGGTATGTGCTTTGTGAAAGTCCAATTAAGCGTCTTGATCTATCTCTATAGATCTTGATGCCTAATATATAAGCAGCTTCACCGATGTCTTTCATTGAAAAACTCTTATTCAAGTATCCTTTTATGCTATCCAGAAATTCTATATCATTTCCAATCAACAATATGTCATCCACATACAATATTAGAAATGGTACAGAGCTCCCACTCACTTTCTTGTAAATAGATGCTTCTCTGAAAGTCTGTATAAAACCATATTCTTTGATCACACTATCAAAGCGTATATTCCAACTCCAAGATGCTTGCACTAGTCCATAAATGGATCGCTAGAGCTTGCACACTTTGTTAACACCTTTAGGATCGACAAAACCTTCTGGTTGCATCATATACAACTCTTCTTTGAGAAATTCGTTAAGGAATGCAGTTTTGATGTCCATTTGCCAGATTTCATAATCATAAAATACGGCAATTGCTAACATGATACGGACATACTTAAGCATCGCTACAGGTGAGAAAGTCCCATCGTAGTCAACTCCTTGAACTTGTCGAAAACCCTCCGTAACAAGTCGAGCTTTGTAGACAGTAACATTACCATGAGCGTCAGTCTTCTTCTTGAGGATCCATTTATTCTCTATGGCTTGCCGATCATCGGGCAAGTCAACCAAAGTCCATACTTTGTTCTCATACATGGATCCTATCTCAGATTTCATGGCCTCAAACCATTTTGCGGAACTGGGCTAATCATCACTTCCTCATAGTTCGTAGGTTCGTCATGGTCTAGTAACATCACTTTCAGAACAGGATTACTGTACCACTCAGGTACGGAACATGCTCTGGTTAACCTACACGGTTCGGTAGTAACTTGGTCTGAAGTTTCATGATCATTATCATTAGCTTCCTCTCTAGTTGGTGTAGGCATCACTGGAACTGATTTCTGTGATGAGCTACTTTCTAATTCAAGAGAAGGTACAATTACCTCATCAAGTTCTACTTTCCTGCCACTCACTTCTTTCGAGAGAAACTCCTTCTCTAAAAAGGATCCATTCTTAGCAACAAAGATCTTGCCTTCAGATCTGTGATAGAAGGTATACCCAACAATTTCTTTTGGGTATCCTATGAAGACACACTTCTCTGATTTGGGTTCGAGCTTATTAGGCTGAAGCTTTTTCACATAGGCATCACAACCCCAAACTTTAAGAAACAATAGCTTAGGTTTCTTGCCAAACCACAATTCATACGGCGTTGTCTCAACGGATTTAGACGGTGCCCTAATTAACGTGAATGTAGCTGTCTCTAATGCATAACCCCAAAACGATAGTGGTAAATCAGTAAGAGACATCATAGATTGCATCCTATCTAATAAAGTACGGTTACGACGTTCGAACACACCATTACACTGTGGTGTTCCAGGTGGCGTGAGTTGTGAAACTATTCCACAGACTAGTACGCATTGGTGCTATACAAATGGTTTTAAACCCCTTTCCGTGATAGCATTTGGAACCGTCGCCTAGTGAGTGACGGTGATAGGGGGGGTGTCCTTCCCACACGACACAGAAACCGTCGGGGATATGCCCTTCTGGCACACACGCTCGGCAAAATAAGGTCGTGTGCGACCGACGAGCACTCAAATACAGAAATACGTATAGTAGAGCTAAAAAATACAATTATACATGCGAAATTGTTTCCGGTCGCAAGTACATCCCACACAGTTAGTCCCTGCTAAACGTTTCCGCTCGTATGTACATCCCGCATAGTCGCTCCAAGGAAAACGTTTCCGTTCACAGGTACATCACACATACTTTTTCCCGTTAAATCGTTTGTGATAGCGTTTCCATTGCACATGATATTAACAATTTTATCGTTTGCGTTATTGAATGCATCACACATGGTGCATAGAAGAAACTGTGTGGCAAAGGCTGTCCATCACACACAGTTTTATGTGGTAAACGTTTGCGCAAGGTGGCCTAACGCAAACAGTTTTCAAGAGGATGTTGTGTGTGTGTGCAGTGGAGATTGATCGCACACGTTGTTGGGTTTCGTAGTAATTTCAAAAATTTTCCTACGCACACGCAAGATCATGTGAAGCATAGCAACGAGGGGGAGAGTATTGTCTACGTACCCTACGTAGACCGACTGCGGAAGCGATGACACGACGTAGAGGAAGTAGTCGTACGTCTTCACGATCCAACCGATCAAGCACCGAAACTACGGCACCTCCGAGTTCGAGCACACGTTCAGCTCGATGACGATCCCCGGACTCCGATCCAGCAAAGTGTCGGGGAAGAGTTCTGTCAGCACGACGGCGTGGTGACGATCTTGATGAACTACAGCAGCAGGGCTTCGCCTAAACTCCGCTACAGTATTATCGAGGAATATGGTGGCAGGGGGCACCGCACACGGCTAAGGAACAGATCACGTGGATCAACTTGTGTCAACTTGTGTGTTTAGAGGTGCCCCTGCCTCCGTATATAAAGGAGGAGAGGAGGGGAGGCTTGCCGGCCAAGGGGGGGAGGCGCAGGAGAGTCCTACTCCCTCTGGGAGTAGGATTCCCCCTCCAATCCTAGTCCAACTAGGATTCCTCGGAGGGGAAAAGAGGAGGAGGGGGCCGGCCACCTCTCCTAGTCCTAATAGGACTAGGGGAAGGGGGGGGG
>NC_057809.1:383366566-383376763 GCF_018294505.1 Triticum aestivum | reverse complement strand
ACAACTAACATATTAGTTGTAATGCTTGCAAGGCTTATGTGATGTGTATTACCGAGAGGGCCCAGAGATACCTCTCCGACAATCGGAGTGACAAATCCTAATCTCGAAATACGCCAACCCAACATCGACCATTGGAGACACCTATAGTACTCCTTTATAATCACCCAGTTACGTTGTGACATTTGGTAGTACCCAAAGTGTTCCTCCGGTAAACGGGAGTTGCATAATCTCATAGTCATAGGAACATGTATAAGTCATGAAGAAAGCAATAGCAACATACTAAACGATCGGGTGCTAAGCTAATGGAATGGGTCATGTCAATCAGATCATTCTACTAATGATGTGACCTCGTTAATCAAATAACAACTCATTGTTCATGGTTAGGAAACATAACCATCTTTGATTAACGAGCTAGTCAAGTAGAGGCATACTAGTGACACTATGTTTGTCTATGTATTCACACATGTATTATGTTTCCGGTAAATACAATTCTAGCATGAATAATAAACATTTATCATGATTATAAGGAAATAAATAATAACTTTATTATTGCCTCTAGGGCATATTTCCTTCAGTCTCCCACTTGCACTAGAGTCAACACCCATGGAGCCTTGGTGCTGATCATGTTTTGCTCATGGAAGAGGCTTAGTCAACGGGTCTGCAACATTCAGATCCGTATGTATCTTGCAAATCTCTATGTCTCCCACCTGGACTAGATCCCGGATGGAGTTGAAGCGTCTCTTGATGTGTTTGGTCCTTTTGTGAAATCTGGATTCCTTTGCCAAGGCAATTGCACCAGTATTGTCACAAAAGATTTTCATTGGACCCGATGCACTAGGTATGACACCTAGATCGGATATGAACTCCTTCATCCAGACTCCTTTGTTTGCTGCTTCCGAAGCAGCTATGTATTCCGCTTCACATGTAGATCCCGCTACGACGCTTTGTTTAGAACTGCACCAACTGACAGCTCCACCGTTTAATGTAAACACGTATCCGGTTTGCGATTTAGAATCGTCCGGATCAGTGTCAAAGCTTGCATCAACATAACCTTTTACGATGAGCTCTTTGTCACCTCCATATACGAGAAACATATCCTTAGTCCTTTTCAGGTATTTCAGGATGTTCTTGACCGCTGTCCAGTGATCCACTCCTGGATTACTTTGGTACCTCCCTGCTAAAGTTATAGCAAGGCATACATCAGGTCTGGTACATAGCATTGCATACATGATAGATCCTATGGCTGATGCATAGGGAACATCTTTCATATTCTCTCTATCTTCTGCAGTGGTCGGGCATTGAGTCTTACTCAATTTCACACCTTGTAACACAGGCAAGAACCCTTTCTTTGCTTGATCCATTTTGAACTTTTTCAAAATTTTGTCAAGGTATGTGCTTTGTGAAAGTCCAATTAAGCGTTTTGATCTATCTCTATAGATCTTAATGCCTAATATGTAAGCAGCTTCACCGAGGTCTTTCATTGAAAAACTTTTATTCAAGTATCCCTTTATGCTATCCAGAAATTCTATATCATTTCCAATCAGTAATATGTCATCCACATATAATATCAGAAATGATACAGAGCTCCCACTCACTTTCTTGTAAATACAGGCTTCTCCGAAAGTCTGTATAAAACCAAATGCTTTGATCACACTATCAAAACGTTTATTCCAATTCCGAGAGGCTTGCACCGGTCCATAAATGGATCGCTGGAGCTTGCACACTTTGTTAGTTCCCTTTGGATCGACAAAACCTTCCGGTTGCATCATATACAACTCTTCTTCCAGAAATCCATTCAGGAATGCAGTTTTGACATCCATCTGCCAAATTTCATAATCATAAAATGCGGCAATTGCTAACATGATTCAGACGGACTTAAGCATCGCTACGGGTGAGAAGGTCTCATCGTAGTCAATCCCTTGAACTTGCCGAAAACCTTTTGCGACAAGTCGAGCTTTGTAGACAGTAACATTACCATCAGCGTCAGTCTTCTTCTTAAAGATCCATTTATTCTCAATTGCTTGCCGATCATCGGGCAAGTCAACCAAAGTCCATACTTTGTTCTCATACATGGATCCCATCTCAGATTTCATGGCTTCAAGCCACTTTGCGGAATCTGGGCTCACCATCGCTTCTTCATAGTTCGTAGGCTCATCATGATCTAGTAGCATGACTTCCAGAACAGGATTTCCGTACCACTCTGGCGCGGATCTTACTCTGGTTGATCTACGTGGTTCAGTAGTATCTTGATCTGAAGTTTCATGATCATTATCATTGGCTTCCTCACTAATCGGTGTAGGTGTCACTGAAACAGTTTTCTGTGATGAACCACTCTCCAGTAAGGGAGCAGGTACAGTTACCTCGTCAAGTTCCACTTTCCTCCCACTCACTTCTTTCGAGAGAAACTCCTTCTCTAGAAATGATCCATTCTTAGCAACGAATGTTTTGCCTTCGGATCTGTGATAGAAGGTGTACCCAACAGTTTCCTTTGGGTATCCTATGAAGACACATTTCTCCGATTTGGGTTCGAGCTTATCAGGTTGAAGCTTTTTCACATAAGCATCGCAGCCCCAAACTTTAAGAAACGACAACTTTGGTTTCTTGCCAAACCATAGTTCATAAGGCGTCGTCTCAACGGATTTTGATGGTGCCCTATTTAACGTGAATGCGGCCGTCTCTAAAGCATAACCCCAAAATGATAGCGGTAAATCTGTAAGAGACATCATAGATCGCACCATATCTAGTAAAGTACGATTACGACGTTCGGACACACCATTGCGCTGTGGTGTTCCGGGTGGCGTGAGTTGTGAAACTATTCCACAGTTTTTCAAATGTACACCAAACTCGTAACTCAAATATTCTCCTCCACGATCAGATCGTAGAAACTTTATTTTCTTGTTACGATGATTTTCAACTTCACTCTAAAATTCTTTGAACTTTTCAAATGTTTCAGACTTATGCTTCATTAAGTAGATATATCCATATCTGCTCAAATCATCTGTGAAGGTGAGAAAATAACGATATCCGCCACGAGCCTCAATATTCATCGGACCACATACATCGGTATGTATGATTTCCAACAAATCTGTTGCTCTCTCCATAGTACCGGAGAACGGTGTTTTAGTCATCTTGCCCATGAGGCACGGTTCGCAAGTACCAAGTGATTCATAATCAAGTGGTTCCAAAAGTCCATTAGTATGGAGTTTCTTCATGCGTTTTACACCGATATGACCTAAACGACAGTGCCACAAATAAGTTGCACTTTCATTATCAACTCTGCATCTTTTGGTTTCAACATTATGAATATGTGTATTACTACTATCGAGATTCAATAAGAATAGACCACTCTTCAAGGGTGCATGACCATAAAAGATATTACTCATATAAATAGAACAACCATTATTCTCTGATTTAAATGAATAACCGTCTCGCATTAAACAAGATCCATATATAATGTTCATGCTCAACGCTGGCACCAAATAACAATTATTTAGGTCTAATATTAATCCCGAAGGTAGATGTAGAGGTAGCGTGCCGACTGCGATCACATCGACTTTGGAACCGTTTCCCACGCGCATCGTCACCTCGTCCTTTGCCAGTGCCCGCTTATTCTGTAGTCCCTGTTTCGAGTTGCAAATATTAGCAACAGAACCAGTATCAAATACCCAGGTGCTACTGCGAGCTCTAGTAAGGTACACATCAATAACATGTATATCATATATACCTTTGTTCACCTTGCCATCCTTCTTATCTGCCAAATACTTGGGGCAGTTCCGCTTCCAGTGACCAGTCTGCTTGCAGTAGAAGCACTCAGTTTCAGGCTTAGGTCCAGACTTGGGTTTCTTATCTTGAGCAGCAACTGGCTTGCTGTTCTTCTTGAAGTTCCCTTTCTTCTTTCCTTTGCCGTTTTTCTTGAAACTAGTGGTTTTGTTAACCATCAACACTTGATGCTCCTTTTTGATTTCTACCTCCGCAGCTTTCAGCATTGCGAAGAGCTCGGGAATAGTCTTGTTCATCCCTTGCATATTATAGTTCATCATGAAGCTCTTGTAGCTTGGTGGCAGTGATTGGAGAATTCTGTCAATGACGCAATCATCCGGAAGATTAACTCCCAATTGAATCAAGTGATTATTGTACCCAGACATTTTGAGTATATGCTCACTGACAGAACTGTTCTCCTCCATCTTGCAGCTATAGAACTTATTGGAGACTTCATATCTC
This sequence comes from Triticum aestivum, assembly GCF_018294505.1. NCBI lineage: Eukaryota > Viridiplantae > Streptophyta > Magnoliopsida > Poales > Poaceae > Triticum > Triticum aestivum. The sequence goes on along the minus strand of NC_057809.1, from coordinate 383,372,542 downwards.
TCAATTCGGGCATTTGCTTGAAATATTAATTTCAACTCCTGGAACATCTCATATGCTCCATGACGTTCAAAACATCGTTGAAGTCCCGATTCTAAGCCGTAAAGCATGGCACACTGAACTATCGAGTAGTCATCAGCTTTGCTCTGCCAGACGTTCATAACATCTGGTGTTGCTCCAGCAGCAGGCCTGGCACCCAGCGGTGCTTCCAGGACGTAATTCTTCTGTGCAGCAATGAGGATAATCCTCAAGTTACGGACCCAGTCCGTGTAATTGCTACCATCATCTTTCAACTTTGCTTTCTCAAGGAACGCATTAAAATTTAACGGAACAACAACACGAGCCATCTATCTACAATCAACATAAACAAGCAAGATACTATCAGGGACTAAGATCATGATAAATTTTAAGTTCAATTAATCATATTACTAAAGAACTCCCACTTAGATAGACATCCCTCTAATCCTCTAAGTGATCACGTGATCCAAATCAACTAAACCATAACCGATCATCACGTGAGATGGAGTAGTTTTCAATGGTGAACATCGTTATGTTGATCATATCTACTATATGATTCACGCTCGACCTTTCGGTCTCCGTGTTCCGAGGCCATATCTGCATATGCTAGGATCGTCAAGTTTAACCTGAGTATTCTGCGTGTGCAAAACTGGCTTGCACCCGTTGTAGATGGACGTAGAGCTTATCACACCCGATCATCACGTGGTGTCTGGGCACGACGAACTTTGGCAACGGTGCATACTCAGGGAAAACACTTCTTGATAATTTAGTGAGAGATCATCTTATAATGCTACCGTCAATCAAAGCAAGATAAGATGCATAAAAAGATAAACATCACATGCAATCAATATAAGTGATATGATATGGCCATCATCATCTTGTGCTTGTGATCTCCATCTCCGAAGCACCGTCATGATCACCATCGTCACCAGCGCGACACCTTGATCTCCATCGTAGCATCGTTGTCGTCTCGCCAATCTTTATGCTTCCACGACTATCACTACCGTTTAGTAATAAAGTAAAGCATTACATCGCGATTGCATTGCATACAATAAAGCGACAACCATATGGCTCCTGCCAGTTGCCGATAACTCGGTTACAAAATATGATCATCTCATACAATAAAATTCAGCATCATGCCTTGACCATATCACATCACAACATGCCCTGCAAAAACAAGTTAGACGTCCTCTAGTTTGTTGTTGCATGTTTTACGTGGCTGCTACGGGCTTAAGTAAGAACCAATCTCACCTACGCATCAAAACCACAACGATAGTTTGTCAAATAGACTCCGTTTTAACCTTCGCAAGGACCGGGCGTAGCCATACTTGGTTCAACTAAAGTTGGAGAGGCAGTCGCCCGCAAGCCATCTCTGTGCAAAGCACGTCGAGGGAACCGGTCTCGCGTAAGCGTACGCGTAAGGTTGGTCCGGGTCGTCTCGTCCAACAATACCGCCGAACCAAAGTATGACATGCTGGTAGGCAGTATGACTTGTATCGTCCACAACTCACTTGTGTTCTACTCGTGCATATAACATCAACATAAATAACCTAGGCTCTGATACCACTGTTGGGTTTCGTAGTAATTTCAAAAATTTTCCTACGCACACGCAAGATCATGTGAAGCATAGCAACGAGGGGGAGAGTATTGTCTACGTACCCTACGCAGACCGACTGCGGAAGCGATGACACGACGTAGAGGAAGTAGTCGTACGTCTTCACGATCCAACCGATCAAGCACCGAAACTACGGCACCTCCGAGTTCGAGCACACGTTCAGCTCGATGACGATCCCCAGACTCCGATCCAGCAAAGTGTTGGGGAAGAGTTCTGTCAGCACGACGGCGTGGTGACGATCTTGATGAACTACAGCAGCAGGGCTTCGCCTAAACTCCGCTACAGTATTATCGAGGAATATGGTGGCAGGGGGCACCGCACACGGCTAAGGAACAGATCACGTGGATCAACTTGTGTCAACTTGTGTGTTTAGAGGTGCCCCTGCCTCCGTATATAAAGGAGGAGAGGAGGGGAGGCTGGCCGGCCAAGGGGGGGAGGCGCAGGAGAGTCCGATTCCCCCTCCAATCCTAGTCCAACTAGGATTCCTCGGAGGGGAAAAGAGGAGGAGGGGGCCGGCCACCTCTCCTAGTCCTAATAGGACTAGGGGAAGGGGGGGGGGCGCAGCCCATCTAGGGCAGCCCCTTCTCTTTTCCACTAAGGCCCACTATGGCCCAAATAGCTCCCGGGGGGTTCCGGTAACCCTCCCGGTATTCCGGTAAAATCCCGATTTCACCCGGAACACTTCCGATATCCAAATATAGGCTTCCAATATATCAATCTTTACGTCTCGACCATTTCGAGACTCCTCGTCATGTCCGTGATCACATCCGGGACTCCGAACAACCTTTGGTACATCAAAATGCATAAACTCATAATATAACTGTCATCGTAACCTTAAGCGTGTGGACCCTACGGGTTCGAGAACAATGTAGACATGACCGAGACACGTTTCTGGTCAATAACCAATAGCGGGACCTGGATGCCCATATTGGCTCCTACATATTCTACGAAGATCTTTATCGGTCAGACCGCATAACAACATACGTTGTTCCCTTTGTCATCAGTATGTTACTTGCCCGAGATTCGATCGTCGGTATCCAATACCTAGTTCAATCTCGTTACCGGCAAGTCTCTTTACTCGTTCCGTAATACATCATCTCACAACTAACATATTAGTTGTAATGCTTGCAAGGCTTATGTGATGTGTATTACCGAGAGGGCCCAGAGATACCTCTCCGACAATCGGAGTGACAAATCCTAATCTCGAAATACGCCAACCCAACATCGACCATTGGAGACACCTGTAGTACTCCTTTATAATCACCCAGTTACGTTGTGACGTTTGGTAGTACCCAAAGTGTTCCTCCGGTAAACGGGAGTTGCATAATCTCATAGTCATAGGAACATGTATAAGTCATGAAGAAAGCAATAGCAACATACTAAACGATCGGGTGCTAAGCTAATGGAATGGGTCATGTCAATCAGATCATTCTACTAATGATGTGACCTCGTTAATCAAATAACAACTCATTGTTCATGGTTAGGAAACATAACCATCTTTGATTAACGAGCTAGTCAAGTAGAGGCATACTAGTGACACTATGTTTGTCTATGTATTCACACATGTATTATGTTTCCGGTAAATACAATTCTAGCATGAATAATAAACATTTATCATGATTATAAGGAAATAAATAATAACTTTATTATTGCCTCTAGGGCATATTTCCTTCACACGTAGTGGATCCTAGAAACATTTCTGATCTCCATGTCTATCATAGATGTTTCGCTTTCAAGAACCGTGTGCAATGTAATCCCTAATTAATCCCTAATTTAAAAATCACATATTTTGAATTTGAAAGTAGGCAATCACTTATTTCATACCCAACCATGTTTATTATAAATATAGGTTCAGCCACGAATGCATAATTCGATGTACGTGTACATATACTGAAGAACTACATAAGAAACAAGTAAAGAATGATGAACCGCAGTTGTACTAAAGGCCATAAATAGAGAGGCGAAAGGCATTCTGGTTGCTGGAGAAGGTGAAGCGGAATGCCCATATTGTGCCCTCCTCCATGCATAATGCGCGCACGACTCTAGGCCAACCCCTTGTGATGGTTGCCCGTCCATCCTTCATTGTCTTCATTATGACTTCTCGATGCTCATTGTAGTCTGGATGAAATGCTTTAACCTTCATTGCGGGTCCACCAATCATGTACTTTGTGAGGTAATATTGAGTGAACTACTTCGGGAACCACTAGGAACGAAACAGATTCAGACATTGTTGTCTAACAACTCATTATGGGCAGTAAAAAGAGAAGGCTCCAGAGTTTGTAGTTACCATCCTACAACTCACTGTTGTGTTGGATAGAGCATAAAAAATAATTTGCTTGCCACCATTCATATCATTTTGCTAATAATCCTTATCAGTTTCCTCACTTGATGCTTGTTCATGAATATCTCATTGCCCCATACGCAAAAAGGGTCGATGCGTGGATCCTTGCCAAGGGCATATGTACCTACAAGTAACAAGTCAATATTAGAAGCTAACAAGTGTCCAGGACTAGATCTATATGCACTACATTATGGAATGATAGGGGGAGTACAAGCCGAGGGATGAAGCTAACCTTGACGGAAAATGGTGGCCACTCCCGCTGTTGTCCTGCATAAGTAGTGGAAATGCATGATAAGTACATCAACCTTAACATCAAACAAATATAGCAAAGGTAAACAACATCATCTCCAAATGATAGCTTGAATGTGTTGGTTTCAGCATGCTGTTAAAGCAAATATAAAATGGAAGGCAATGTTACCGACAACAGGCTTAACAACCATCAAATATTGCAATTCAAACTGGTATTGTTGAAAATGAATAGAACGTAGGTAATGCTTAAACATCACACTGGATAAATGTGTAAAACCGAAATAAAGGGCATGTGTTAACTACACCAGGAATAACTGGAACCAAATATAGCTGTTCAAACTGGTATTGATGTAGTCGAGCGGCACAGTTTCGACTTGCACATAATGAATAACACATTGTGAATGACTGAAATAAACAAGGCATAAATGACCAGTATAACAGCCAAATATAGCCATTGAAAACTGGACAGAGTCTCACTGCATCCAACCTAACAAGAAAATACAGATAAACATGGCATATGCTTGAAAACTGGACAAATGCTCACTGCAACCAACCTAACAAGCAGATAAAGATAAACAAGGCATCTGCTTGATAACTGGACAAATGCTAAAAAAAGCAACCTAACAACCAAATATAGATAAACAAGGCATCTGCTTGATAACTGGACAAATGCTCACTGCAACCAAACTAAGAACCAAATACATATAAACAAGGCATCTACTCAATAACTGAAAAAATTCTCACTCCAACCAATCTAACAACCAAATATAGATAAACAATGCATCTACTTACTATAAACAACCAAATATAGCCATTCATGAAACTGAAGTGGACAATTCATACTTAAACATCACATAGCCCTATTGAACAATACATTTTTGCATAACTAAAATAATTAAACATGGCACAGTTAAAGCATCGCATGAAAAATGCTACTACAACAAAGGGTACGGGTTCGCAAGCTAGAAAAGGTAAGATTTGCTGATAGAATGTTGCCTCACATTTCATGGACGGGATCCTTCCAGTTGGAAGAGCACAGACCCATGGTGCGCTCTTTAATGTCACAAATGGGCTGTTTCACCTTGGAAGAACCTTTGTGGGTGCCTCCTCATGGTTGTGGTCGTGGTCAATGAGATTTGACTTGGCAATTGAGCATCCCAAGACGCCGCCGTAGAACGTGTCCTTCAGAAATGACAAAATGGGCTTGATGGCGTATAGAGCTCGCAAATCGTTGACCGCTTGGTGGAGGAGATCAGCTGCAGGGCCATCGAAGAGATCGACAGCGGTTGAACCAGAGGGATTGGGAATGGACCACTTAACCTGTGACATGGCCCGCGTGAAGCCATCGTTGTGGACGAGCTTGATGTTGTAGCCAGCTTTCCCGAGATACAGTTATACGCTAGCTCGCTGACATGAAGCAGCATGGCAATGTAGTCAACGTCTTCACCGGCTTCCGCGATGACGTGTTGCTCCGGGATCGACAGGTCTGGGCGAACGACGACCACCTCGCCAACGTCCGCTAGAGAGGCCATGATAAACCTCTTCTTGGCCGAACGCTCGTCGGGCTCCCCGGGATACGTGGTCGAGCTTAGGCTGCGACATTCTGGAGTAGGGGATGTGGATCTGGCAGGGAGGGACACCGCAAGCCTCATCTAAAAACTCAGGGGATTGGGGCGATGGTATGGGAATCACTGGGTAACCTGAACTTTATTATCTAAGCTAGGAGGAACAGGCATACCGACAAGGGTTGGCGGCG
>NC_057809.1:383353106-383366340 GCF_018294505.1 Triticum aestivum | reverse complement strand
GGGGAGGGGGACTGTGGAGGGGGGGCTTGGTGTTTGAGGATACGCCACGGCTACTAATTTTTTTAGTAATGGTGGGTGGAGATGGTGGTGGACGAGGGAGGGCGATGGTTCAAATGCCTCGGCTACTACAATTTTACTATAAGGTCGGTGCTGGAGGAGTGTGGGCCACGGTTGAAATACGATGACTACTAAAATTTGGGTAAAGGAATTGATGCGGGGCGGGAGTGCCCAAGATCGTGCACGGTCCAATAACAATATGCATGTATGATAATAAGGAAACATGGCGTGGAACCGTCGATTTTTGCAACGCTCAAGGCGGGTAGTTTGTTTTTATATTTCTAGCTAGCTGGTCTATCGCACACGGTTCGTCCTAATTTCAAAGTAAACTTACCCGCCTTTAGCTTGCACAGGTGGTGGTTTTACAATGCACTTGCATCGCACACGGTTAAGCTAGTACCTCCACCCTTTGCTCGCGCTTGCGCGGTCGTGGTGATTTTACAGCGCACTTGCATCACACACAATTGAGCCAGTACCTCCACCTTTGCTCGCGCTTGTGCAGGCATGGTGATTCACAACGCACTTGTATCGCACATGGTTAAGATATTATACTCGTGTCCGTTGAGCGTCATCAGAGTCTTTGCAACAAAAAATAACGTTAGAGATGGTCAGAAGACAGCCACACCAGCATGTGGCCCAAATATATATGAGTGAAAAGGGTGGTCTATGATGTTCAAAATTCCAATGCACAACTTTGACCGCGTGGGCCCACGGTTGGACGTGTCGTCGAAGATCAATGAGAGGGGCCAGAAGTCAAGAACCACTTGGAAGTGGCCAAATATATATAGGAATACTGGGGATGTTTAAAAATTTAAATACACAATGCATAACTTTGGTGGCACCTGCCTCGCAAACCCGAAAGCACCCTTGGATATGTGTATATATATAATGACATAATGTCGTACCTAGCTAGGATGCTTGGCCCACCACCTCCCACTTCGTGTCAGTGGGGCGGATGCACATAATGATCGATACTTTGGTCATACATGCATGTCGCCATGACCTACCATAATACGGACCAATGAATGTATCGTTTGGTCAAACAACAATTATTGTTGTCGATAAAACACTTGGGCCAATAGATTGAACCATCATAAAAATCACACGAGAGGGACCACAAAACTAGCACCTCTTGCATGCGTCCCAAAATGATGTACGTTGGGAAGGGGTGATGTGTGTTTTCAATATAGAATAATGTACAATTTAGATGTGGTGCCTACTTCTTGATACAGACAACAACCATGAAGGCAAGGTAGTTAAGGACGAGATACGCAGGGTTTGATGTAGGTCGAACCCAGCAATCCGAGCATGTGGGAGGGAATCCTGACAACGCATGAGCTCGAGCTTTGGTTGAGCGACATGTGATGGTGACCGGCCCTAACACAAACTAGGAGGAATCCATTCATGGCCAAAACATACCCCTCATTATCGGTCAAAGGGATGATATATATATACACTCGGGGAGCCCACAGATATGTGTGTCGTCACAAAAACCACACAAGGGAGACATGGTTGATCAGAAGACCCCGTATACACTGCATGCGGCTCGGAAATATGTATGGGTACGGTGGTGTGTGATGTGTTTACATCCCAAATCACAACTTCGATGGGACACCAACTACATTACAAACCGAACACCGTACCCGACTCCAAGCCTGGTTCAATACATACGATGTCAGTTTCCCAACTTCGAGGCGGCGGCGAGGGGGGGGGGGGGTCATCCCACGCATGCTCTCAAACTTTATTTGGTCTAGCATGGGACACATCTATATATATCTATACATCTATACACCTATATAGTGTGCGAATAACTTTGAAAGTTGGTCGTTGGGAAGCCAATCCGACGGTACAGAGATGGCAAATCTGAGCACTACTGGCCGTTGGGTATCATCAACATTCCACCAGATTCTGCCACATGTACAATCTAGAAGACTCCATGGGTGAACTTAAGCATAATGCACAAACCTCAAAACACAAGCACTTCTCCTTTCTTCTCTAGAATCTTCCATATCTTAATTGCCCAATTTTATTTTCTAAATGAATTGTCACTTTTGTTTTTTACCTTTACAATGCACAATTCCAGGAATCTTAAAATAGATTTTTTATAGAACTAATTGATTTTGGATGAGATGAACTATAAGAATTAAACGGACATCTACATCATGCATATATGACTCAAAGCTTACATGCTATAGTGTGATATTTATTCATAATTTGGTTACCAAATCTCATATGTGCAATGCACGTGTACCTTACTAGTATCAATAGGAAACCATCATGGTCAAACCCTTCTCGTTGTTGGGTCAAAGGGATAGATTGTGTGAGGCCCCCTAATTGTCGGTAAAGGATAATATATATACCTCGGGGAGCGCACAGATATGTGTCACGTCTATAAGCCGCACAAGGGTTGCCATTCGATCTGGGAGCATCCAACGATGCACACGTATGATCCGTGGGGTTTGGGTTCTGGCCAATCAGAAAGCACGACTCAGATCGCGCGCGCAGTAGGGGGATAATATCATACGGAAACCAACATTCGATGGAAATCAGTGAAAACCACGAGAAAAAGATGTTTTGAAGTTTCAAATTCTTTTGAAAAAATACGGGATGTTAAGAGGATGATGTTTAATTGCCACACAAAATTTCATGTTGAAACACATTTACGAGATGTGAGCTATGAAAAATACAAAATCAACATTGAATAGTGCCGAATAGTAATGTCACTATTCAGGGCTGAATTTGTCTTTTCATAGCTCACATCTCGTAATGTTTTTCAACTTGAAATTTTGTGTCGCAATAAAACATCACCTTCTTAACATCCCACATTTTTTAAATATTTTTATGAAACTTTAAAATATGATTTCCACGAAGTTTTCATTGAATATCTGCTTTCGTGAGTGAACCGTGTGCTATTTGAAAACATTTCGTGAGAAGAATCTCAGTTTTTAAATCCCCATAAATCCAAAACTAAGACAACAATCGTGAAACCTAACATGCTGTCATGACATGGCACTTATATGTTCAAGAATTTTTTTCGTCCATTGTGGCACAAGTTTTATTACAAGCCTCTTACAAACCGGAGCTTCTCTCAAAGAAGCCTCGTGGTTCCGAGAGGGAAATGTGTCCCCCTTGTGGATGAAGCGTAATCACTGCCTCTTTTCGCCTTGTATTTTCTTCTACGACCAACATGGAACGACAAGATATCTGTGCTAAAATTTAAACTTATTCAGGATTCGTTTGGCCTTTTTATACACTAATTGAGTTTCCTAGGCATTTAATGTCCATAATTCAAATCTGAACTTCAAATACATGCTCCAGTTCACCAAAATGGCTAATTTTTTTATACATGTGTCCTTGGGTGCATGTTTAGGTCCCATGCCAGGAATGGGATGAATTACAACCGTACCCATGTCCTGGCTCGTCCTCAAGCATTTGGAATCTCGGTTTTTAAATCCCCGCAAATCCTAAACTCACCAGAAAGTCATCAAAGGTGGCATGGTGTCACGTCATGGCACATATATGTCATGGTAAAAACACTGTCCAATTTGGGCCAAGCTTTATTACAAACCTCTTATAAAAACCAGAGCTTCTCTCAAAGAAGCCTCGTGGTTCCGACAGGGAAACGTGTTCCCCTTGTGGGCGAAACATAATCACTGCTTCTTTTCGCCTTGTATTTTCTTCCACGGGCAACATGGCACGACATGATATGCGTGCTGAAATTTAAACTTATTCAGGGTTCATTTGGCCTTTTTATACACTAATTGAGTTTCCTAGGCATTTAATGTCCATAATTCAAATCTGAACTACAAATACATGCTCTGGTTCACCAAATGGCTAAAAAAAATTATACATGTGTCCTTGGGTGCATGTTTAGGTCCCATGCCAGTAATGGGAATGAATAACAACCGTACCGGTGTCCTGGCTCGTCCTCAAACATTCCAAATCTTGGTTTTTAAGTCCCCATAAATCCAAAACTCACCAGGAACTCATCAAAGGTGGCATGGTGTCATGTCATGGCACATATATGTCGTGGTAAAAACATTGCCAATTTGGGCCAAGCTTTATTACAAGCCTCTTACAAACCGGATCTTGTCGCAAGAACCCTCATGGTTTTGATAGGGAAATGTGTCCCCTTGTGGGCCAAATGATAATCACTCCCTCTTCTAGCCTCGTATTTTCTTCTACATGCGACACGGAACAACGGGAGATTCACACTGAACTTTGAAATTATTCAGGGTTCGTTTGACCTTTTTTATTCATTAATTGAGTTTTCTAGGCATTTAATGTCCATAATTCAAATCCGAACTACAAATATATGCTCGAGTGCACCAAAATGGCTAGAAAAAACATACATGTTTCCTTGGGGTGCATGTTTAGGTCCCATGGAACGAATGGGAACTTATTCAACCGTCTTGCCATCTTGGCTTGGCCACAAAGATTGCGAATCTTGGTTTTTAAATCTTTGTAAATCCAAAACTCACGAGGAAATCATGAAACTTGGCATGGTGTCACTACATGGTACATATAATGGTCCAATTTGTGCGAAGCTATATTACAAGCCTCTTACAAACCAGAGCCCGTCGCAACCCTCGTGGTTCTGGTAGGGAAACATGCCCCTCTTGTGGGCGAAATGATAATCGCTGGCTCTTCTCACCTTGAACTTTGTTTTCTACAGACAAGATAGAATAATAGGAGTGTCGTGCTGAAATTTGAAACTGTTCAGGGTTCGTTTATCCATTGTATATATATTACTAATTACTAAGTTTTCTACACATTTAGTGTTGTCCATAATTCAAATTTGAACTACAAGCACTTGCTCCAGTGAAGAAAAATGGGCGGGAAATCATACAAGTGTCATTGGGTGCATGTTTAGGTCTCATTTAAGGAATGGGAATGAATTACAAAGTTGTCGTCGTCCTGAAACATTGAGAATATCGGTTTTTAAATCCCAGTAAATTAAAAACTCACCCAAAAAACATGAAACTTGGCATGGTTTCATGACATGGCACATATATGCCGTGGTAAAAAAATCATCCAGTTTGAGAAGAGGCGCAGACATTAGTAGCCAACGAAGTCATTTTTGAAACAAAATGCTGACACATTAATATCGCAAATGGTTGTATTATATTAACCATGTCGAAATTTAACCATCCTCGATGGAGTGCATGCAGCTGTTTGATTAGACGGGATGGGCGCGAGAAGTCCGCCGTGCAGGCTCGACAGGACGCATGCGAGTAGTCCATCGCGCAGGCTTGACAGGACGCGTGCATCCTGTCCACCTCATAGTCGTAGGCTTGACGAGACACATGCGAGTAGCAAGGCGCCCATGCTCACCGGGAAGCGAGCTGTTTGACCTCCATGCACTAGCCGCCGCCCGCCTCGCTCACAACTTCTCCATTAATGGGTTAATTAAAGCACCTGGATGGAGGGTGTTTGCTTGTGATCCCATGGCATCATTTGCTTTGTTCGTGTTTTCAACTCGTATTCCGCCCTAATTTTAATTGCCACATAGGGTAACGGATAATACGACCACAAATAAAATGGCAATGGATAATATGACGACAAATTTACAATGGCGCAGATAATAATTGTCTTACATATTCTGGATAATTTAAAATGCCACACGCGGCAAAGCCCGGAAGACACAGGGGAAAGATAAGAAGGAAATTGCAAACAACGATCTGGGTCTCTACTATCTCTATTCGTCGATGGATTGCTGGGTGACGACATCCTCCAGCTCCTTCTTCAATTCCTCATGACTTTGCTTGAAAGCAGCCACGGATTCCTCCACCTCCTGCTCGCTCTTGATTCGGAGCTTCCTCAAGTCACCCATCAGTTTCTCGACGACCACTGTCAGTGTCATCCCCGAGGCATTGCTCTGCTCATGCAACATCTTCCAGCCGGCGGCCTCCTCCTTCTCGGCGAGTGAGGGAGTCCTGGATTAGGGGGTCTCTGGACAGCCGGACTATATCCTTTGGCCAGACTGTTGGACTATGAAGATACAAGATTGAAGACTTCGTCCCGTGTCCGGATGGGAATCTCTTTGGCATTGAAGGCAGGCTAGGCAATACGGATATGTAAATATCCTCCCTTGTAACCGACCTTGTGTAACCCTAGCCCCCTTCGGTGTCTATATAAACCGGAGGGTTTAGTCCGTAGGACAATATACAATCATACCATAGGCTAGCTTCTAGGGTTAGCCTCTACGATCTTGTGGTAGATCAACTCTTGTAATACTCATATCATCAAGAACAATCAAGTAGGAAGTAGGGTATTACCTCCATCAAGAGGGCCCGAACCTGGGTAAACATCTTGTCGCCCACCTCCTGTTACCATCCGCTTTAGACGCACAGTTCGGGACCCCCTACCCGAGATCCGCCGGTTTTGACACCGACATTGGTGCTTTCATTGAGAGTTCCACTATGTCATCACCATAAGGCTTGATGGCTCCTTCGATCATCGGTAGCGATGCGGTCCAGGGTGAGGTTTTCCTCCCCGTACAGATCTTTGTATTCGGCGGCTTCGCACTGTGGGCCAATTCGCTTGGCCATCTGGAGCAGATCAAGAGCTATGCCCCTGGCCATCAGGCCAGATTCGGAAACTTGAACTACACGGCCGATATCCGCGGAGACTTGATCTTCGACGGATTCGAGCCCATGTCAGGTGTGCCGCACAGTCACGACGAGCATGACATAACTCTGCCGTCGGACAGTATTCGGGAGATCGCATCTGCAACTACTCCGGACGTCAATCCGGAGCAAATCGCGCCATCCGAGAGCGGAGGGATAGACCCTGCCACGGAGGCCGCGCTCTCAGCGGCGATAGAGCCAGACGCTGACTTCACCCCTTACGAGAGCCGTGTTGCCGAACCATTGGATTCACCCCCGGCCACGGACTCCGAGCCGCTTATATCCGTGCCCGTCGAACCCGACTGGGCGCCGATCATGGAGTGCACCTCCGCGGATATCTTTCAGCACTCGCCTTTCGGCAATGTGCTAAATTCATTAAGGTCTCTCTCCCTGTTAGGAGAACCTTGGCCGAACTATGCTCGACTAGAATGGGATGCGGACGACGAAGAAATTCGCTGCCCACCCACCACCCACTTGGTAGCCACTGTCGACGACTTAACCGACATGCTTAACTTCGACTCCGAAGACATCGACGGCATGAATGAAGATGCAGGAGACGAACAGGAACCGGTGCCCACAGGGCGTCGGACAACCACTTCATCACATGACATATACATGGTGCATACACCCAAAGAGGGAAATGGCAAAGAGACAACGGATGATGCCCCCTCCAAGCAACCCAAGCGCCGACGTCAGCGGTGCCGCTCTAAGTCCTGCCATAGCAAAAACAGTGATAACAGCGCAAGAGGAAATAATAGTCCAGTCGACTCTAGAAGAAACAACGACTGCACCGCCCCGGTGGCAGAGCACGACGAATATGCAAACGACGAACACAGTGCGGATCCGGTGTCCGAACACGGCGACGCCAAGGATAAACCTCATCAAACCCCGTCTCGGGAGGAAAATAGTCAGGACGAAGAGGCACATATCATCCCGGAAACGCACTTGGAGCAAGAGAACCTCCGCAGAAGGCTTATTGCCACAGCGAGGAGCCTGAAGAAGCAGAAGCAAAGGCTTAAGGCCGCACAAGGTACGCTCAACAGCAGGTGGAACAAAGTGCTCGACAACGAAACAAAGTATGGTGGAAGTTACCACACAAATAGCTATCCAAAGCGCAAGCTATTACCTGAATTCGACGATGAGGCCTTAGAGCCCACGCAGCCGAAAAATGACACGGCCAACCGGCTGGATCCACCACCTTGTGACCGCGATAGAGCGGCCAACAAAGTTGCACATAAGTCAACACACGATCTACGTGAGAACTTGCGCCAAAAATCCGGTGCGACCAGATCCATCTACAGATCTAGGAAGCACGCTCCGGCACAAAATCAAAACCGAATACTACAACCGTCCGAACGCCATGGCATGTCCCAATACAGGGGCGCCGCACACCCCCTATGTTTCACAGATGAGGTCCTGGATCACAAATTCCCAGAAGGATTCAAACCAGTGAACATAGAGGCGTACGACGGGACCACAGACCCTGGAGTCTGGATCGAGGACTTTATCCTCCATATCCATATGGCTCGCGGAGATGATCTCCATGCCATTAAATACTTACCCCTCAAGCTCAAAGGACCAGCTCGGCACTGGCTGAAAAGCCTCCCTGAAAACTCAATTGGAAGTTGGGAGGAGCTCAAGGATGCTTTTCGGGCTAATTTCCAAGGAACTTACGTTCGACCTCCAGATGCAGACGATTTAAGTCATATAATCCAACAGTCCGGAGAGTCCGCCCGAAAGCTTTGGAACATGTTCCTCACCAAGAAGAACCAAATCGTCGACTGTCCGGATGCTGAAGCCTTAGCAGCTTTTAAACACAGCGTCCGAGACGAATGGCTCGCCAGACACCTCGGCCAAGAAAAACCGAGAACAATGGCAGCCCTAACAAGCCTCATGACCCGCTTTTGCGCGGGCAAAGACAACTGGTTAGCCCATAGCAGCACCAGCGACCCAAGCACATCCGAAGTCAGGGATGGCAATGGAAAACCACGACGCAACAAAAACAAGCATCGAAATAAAGAAGGTAGCCCAGATAATACGGCGGTAAACGCCGGATTCAGGGGCTCTCGACCAGGTCAGCGGAAAAATCCTTTTAAAGGCAGTAGAGAAGGACCATCTGGCCTAAACAAGATTCTTGACAAGCTCTGTCAGATTCACGACACCCCCAACAAACCTACAACTCACACCCATAGAGAATGTTGGGTCTTCAAGCAGGCCGGTAAGCTAAACGCCGAACACAAAGGGGAAGAGACACCAAGCGGAGACGAGGACGAACCTCGCCAGCAAAGAACCGGAGGACAGAAAAAATTCCCACCAGAGGTTAAAACGGTAAACGTGATCCATGTGACGAATAAGAGAAGCAAACACACACTCCGAGACACACGCGCCATAGAGCCCGTCACCCATAGGATCAACCCCTGGTTGGTCTGCCCGATCACTTTTGATCGCAGGGATCACGCGTCAAGCATCTGACACGAAGGATTGGCGGCCTTGGTGTTAGACCCAATAATAAACGGGTACCATCTCACACGAGTCCTCATGGACGGTGGCAGTGATCTCAATCTGATATATCAGGACATAGTCCGCAAAATGGGGATAGACTCGACACAAATAAGCCACAGTAATACTACCTTCAAGGGAGTAATACCAGGCCAAGAGGCCTGCTGTACGGGCTCTCTACCGCTAGAGGTTGTATTTGGTTCTCCCAATAACTTCCGAAGCGAAAGGTTAACTTTCCACGCCGCTCCATTCCGAAGTGACTATCAAGCACTACTCGGAAGAACGACTTTCGCTTGTTTTAATGCAATACCACATTATGCTTTTCTCAAGCTTAAGATGCCCGGTCCATGTGGCATCATCACAATTAGCGGAAATGTTGAACGTTTTTCACATACGGAAGAGGATGCGGCGGCTTTAACAGCCGTGAACTAGACGGCCTCACCAACAAGAAAAAATGACAGGTCGTCAAGACCATGAACACGGTTAGACGAGTCCGGCACTCCACTACATATACATGAGACTGGTTTGATGATCAAACCCTCATAGACGATACCAGGGGCTTCCCGCGTGTAATCAGGGCCAGCCCGACTCAACTTGACTTCTCTTGAATTTTGATAGTTCATTGATAATAACCAATTCCTTTTTTTGGCACGGCAACTTTCACCTAAGTTCTTTCCTTTTACAGATGACAATCGTGCTACACCCGTCCAGGACACGGCACAACGGAGATACAGGCGCAGACGTGCAGCAGGGACCCGCCCAAAGGTTTCTTTTTAGATTAAGACCCCGCGTAAACCTTTTTTACTGTCTCTTGTTGCTCACATCCTCCGGATACTCTACACAACTGAGAAGGATGCTGACGTTATTGGCATGTGGCCACGTCAGGATATTGCACGTACCTGGACACACGGGGTTTATTATTAAGGGCATTGTTCAGCCCGATATATGTTATAAAGACCGAACACCTTAGGGAGTGTTCGGCGTCACGGGTTTGGTCCTATATGCATCAGCTCCGAATCATGTCTTTGGTCAAATGTTGGGTTTGCCCGGCTCCCACGTTTTGGTACCTTACGTTCCGCCATATCGGCTAAGGTAGCACTGGGAGAACTACTGTGATTTTGCCCTGGTTCATCCGGATGAGCACCTCAGTAGAGAAAGCCGAAAACTAAATGTGATGATATAGCGAGAGACTGGTCAACCACTCGATGACTCAGCGGAATCTTCGGGATTCCTTCGCATTAACGAAGGTCCGTTTCTCGACCATGTACGTACGCGCCCCGTATTCGGACGAGTGCGGAAGTACCAGGGGCTATATAGTAGCCCCACCATCAAACTCCTATGGCTAAGTGAAAGTGTTAAAGCAATATAGTCCAATTGCCTCATTCACTGTGCTACCACCTCCTTAATGGACCAAGACGTTGGATCAAGTGTGGATACACGTTTTCGACAAACACCCCCGCATTATATGCGTGGGGGCGGAAGCCGACGACTGCAAACTTTCAGGTTATATACATATATACATAAACGGCCGCGCAGGAGGCATCATAATACTTTTAGGCAAAAGTATAAACACAGCCTTGATAACTCAATAAAACTTTGTTTTTACAATGGGAGTACATGTCACTAGAACATAATATTCTTCGAACACTAAGCCTCTATCGAATGAGCGCCTTCAAGAACTTCTTCAAAGTAGTGTTCGGTAGCCACTCGGCCTACGGCCGAACCCTGTGTGGCAACAGTGGTGGCCTCCATCTCCGCCCAATATGTCTTGACACGGGCAAACGTCATCCGTGCACCCTCTATGCATGCCGATCTCTTTATAGCATCGATGCGCGGCACAACACCAAGGAATTGTTGCACTAAACTTAAGTAGCTATCCGGCCTTGGCCCTCCCGGCCACAGATGATCCACAACGGACCTCATGGCAAGTCCGGACAACCTACGGAGCTCGACCCACTCGGCCATTCTCTCATTCAACAGCAGCGGACGGCCTGGAGCATGAAACTGCGACCAGAACAGCTGTTCCACTACGTGATCTTTCTGATCCTTGAAGTACTCGGCCGCATCAGCAGCACTCGCAGCCAAATCCACATAGGCGTCCGCAGAACTCCATAGTCGGTCAAGAGGAGCATACTTCGGATCTCCGAACTTCGTCCGCAACAAGAAGGGCTTCCTAGACACGATATTTGCAGCTTGATGCAGCTCCTCCTTCGTCGCTCTAATTTTGGAGCGGGCTTCCTTGGCAGCTACCAGGGCCTTCTCTAGGTCCGTCGCCTTCGCTCGGCTTTCTTCTTCAAGAAGCTAGTAGCGGTCAGCGGCATCTTTCAACTCTATAGCCATTTTGGCTATTCTTTCCTTGCTCTTGCAATGCGCGGCCTGTTCGGCCCTCAACTCTTCGGCCGCCTTTAGAGCGGCCGCATTGCTACTCCTTGCTTGTTCCTTGGCCCGGGCAAGCTTCGCCCAAAGGGTCTCCACGGTAGCAGCTCCATCTGCAGTCACAACATATTAAAGATACTGGCATCATGCTCCTCTTATTATGTGACGATCACCAGAGAAATCACTCACCCTGTGCCTCGTCAAGCCGCTAGTTGACAAGCACGATATCGGCATCGGTCGCATCAAGTTGCCGCTTTAGCTCGGTAAACTCATCAGTCCGGCTAGCCACCAGAGCCTCAGCCACCTGCACATAAAGGCAGTCGGGTTATTACCTGGGAATATGATCCTTGGTTTGCCGCCGTTCTTGACGACAACCAGAGTCTCAGGGGCTACTATCTGCATAGGGCACACCTAATGTGTGTGGTACTATCAAAAACATACACTATTTCACATACCTCAAAGCCTTTCAGCAGACTCATAAAGGCTTCATACAATCCGGTTTTGGCGGATGAAATCCTTTCAATTACCGTATCCATCAGCGTACGATGCGCTTCTGAGACGGCCGCTTTCCCCAAAAGATCCCTCAGTGCGTCCGACCGCACTCTGTACGGTTCCGGACTCTTGCCATCGCTCTCCTTAGGAGCCGGATACTGAGGATTCCGGGTAGCCAAAGGGATATCCTCTGGCCTCGGCGGATTAGGAGATATCCTCCGCGATGACACTTCAGGGTCGCCCGCCTCCGGAGGCGGGGTGTCAGGAGGAGGCGTTTCACTCTCCATCATCTCCGGAAGAAGATCCCCCGAAGACAAACTCCGTCGAGAAGGGCTGCGATCCAGACTACAATTTATAAGCATCGGTTATTGTCTTCAGAAGTAAGGTAGGATATTTTCATTATTAAGTACTTTTTGATCACTTACAGCTTAGTAGAGGGCTGATCCCCGCGCGGACATTGTGTGGCAAGAATACCCTCCGAGGCAGGACCCTCTGGCAAAGATTTCTTCTCCCGTTTGGAAACCTTAGTTTCCGAATCTTCAGAGGTAGTCCTCTTCCTTCCCCGGGGAGAGGGTATGTCAGATTCTTTGCCCTGTTTATCCTCCCTCGCGGAGGCACTCATCCCCTCAGTTGGGACGAGTAGCGAATGAGGCCCGCTGTTGGCCTCTTTATTCCCCCTTCATCTTCCTTTGAGGGCACTTGATAAGACGCCGGCTCAAGCATTTTGTCCAGTACCGGATTGTCCAAGCCTTCAGGAAGGGGGGCCGGACACCTGATCATCTTCGCCTTTGTTATCCAGTCCTGGTCAAAGAGTGACTTTTTAGAATGATGTCATGATAAATAAAAGGACAGTGTGTTCAGCCATGGGATTACTTACTTGGGTATCAGGGCGGTTGCATCTCAAACCCACATCCTCAGTGGTGTCCGGACACTCTATTTGGGGTCCGAAGAACAATTTGAACATCTCTTCGAGCGTCATGCCGAAGAAGTGCTGAATAGCTCGCGGTCCTTCCGGGTTGAATTCCCACATGCGATGGGGCCGACGTTTGCAAGGCTGGACTCGACGAACTAGCATAACTTGCATTACCATAACCAGACAGAAATCTCTCTCAAAGAGTTCTCGGATACGGCTCTACAGTATTGGCACATCCTTGGCTGGACCCTAGCTCAGCCCCCTGCAG